>NC_060906.1:8224845-8524845 GCF_014805685.1 Silurus meridionalis | reverse complement strand
CACAGCCCCAAGCTCCTCTGATGGCGACGTCTCGCCTCCAAGCTCTTCCGATGACGACGTCTCGCCTCTGGGCTCCTCCAATGGCGATGTCTCGCCTCTGAGCTCCTCCAATGATGACGTCTCGTCTCTGAGCTCCTCCGATAGCAACTTCACGCCTCTGAGCTCTTCCGAAGGCGACGCCATGCCTCTGAGCTCCTTCGATGGTGATGCTTCTCCTCTGTGCTCCTCCGATGGCGATGAGAGTGGGCGTCACTCGGCCTCTGGACACCGCCGAGGACGTTTTTCTGCTCCCGGTCTACACCGAGTGCATCTCCGCTACAGACATAACTCTGCTCCTGACCTCCGTGGTTGGCACCCCTTCGGTCCAGGTCTCCGCCGAAGGTGTCACTCCGTTTCGGGTCTCCGGGGTGGACGTCGTTACACTATCGTTCTCTGTGCTGGACATCACTCCACTCCAGATCTCCACAGTGGGCATCAATCCGCCCCTGATTGCCACCGAGTGCGTCACTCGGTCTCTGGTCTCTGCCGTGGAGGTCGCTCAGCCTCTGGACTCCACTGCAGGCGCTGCTTGGTCCCTGTCCTACACCGGAGCCGTTTCTCTGCCTCCGGCCCCTGCTGAAGACGTCTGTCCGTCCCCAGTCTCTGCTATGGGCGGTTCGGACCAGGTACCTTTTGACCCTGGACGGACACCGGGGTCTTCTTCCAAGTGCCCAGGCCCTCCAAGCATCGGTGGGTTTGGGGCGTCAGGTGCCGCCCCCTCTGGGGGGTTATGTCAGGGATCCACCTGCTACGCCCCCTTTGGTGGCTCTTTATGCCTCCGCTCTCCCTAGAGCTCCAGGTTTAACCACGCACACCTGGGGCTCATCATCAATCATGCCTCCACTTTCTCTGGAGCTCCAGGCCTAATCACGCACACCTGAAGCTCCTCATCACTCCACCCCGCTCCTATATAAACCACTCTCTCACATTCACCCAGCGTTCGTTATTGTATGTGTTGGACTTAACGTGCGGGTTATGTTTTCGCAATCCGGTTGTCACACAGGACTCCTCCCATCCGTTCCATTCAGACTCCAGAATCCCGTACTGGCTGCGCTTCTCCTCCCCGTGCATCTCGGGTCAGCTACGCTTTTCCCAAAGTGCACTTCGGACTCTCTCTCAACCGAAGGACTGCCGTGTGCGTATGTGCGTACGCGCGTGTGTGTGTGTGCGCGCATGTGTGTGTGTGTGTGTGCGTGTGTGTATCTCTCTCTTACGCATGTCATTATGGAGTTCTGATGGGCCCAAGATCTCTAAATTCCTCTTTATTCTATGTAACAAGGTGTGATGAAGGAGATTAGGATTTCTTGACAGTGTGGAGAAGGAACTCTTGACATGGCTGCTACATACAATTTATGAAAAAGCTTCTTTATACTCCTGCACATATTTACACACACTGGACCGAGAGGATTAAATGAGCAGTATACATTACGGAAAGCATGCTTTGGTTAAATAGCTAATATTGGCTCGGCTGAGCGTCGTTATTAAAATCGCTAGGCGCCTGAACTCGAGATGAAACAGCCAGGAGATGGGTCTGCTTTAGGGCATTTGTGGAGGACTGAGGAGAGGCAGGTGATTGTGCAGGCTTGCTAATGGGCTTTAAAAAGCATACCCCACACACATGGAGTTGTAACGAAATAAAATTCTTGGAGAGGTTTTCCATACGACCTGCTATGCCCGTGGTACCTTTCTGATATCAGGGAAGAAGAAATACACAGCACACAGAATGCATGTTCTTCCTCTTCTTCTTTATTGCAGGTGGCAGAACATATTTATACACATACAGAGAAAAGAAACCTGACCTAGTTGTTTCCTGTTTAGACAAGAGGATATACTAGCTGGAGATGTGTGAGTCCAGATAAGGACTCCCTGTTTACCTTACAGACTAACATCGTAAATATTCTATAGACACTGAGCTGACAAAGTAATGTGTGTGAAACAGTGTAAAAACCATCTTAACACTAACAATGGCCACTTTAAATCATTTATGATTTAGCATCACACACCAAAACATAGGATGTTCATCCGGGGAACAGAACTGGTGACACAAACTGCAAATGAAAAGATAAAGACAAACAAAAACATACAGATTCCATTTCATTCTTTCTCTACATGCATATAATCCTTCATCATCACCACTCCAATGAGGCCTTTATGGCCTGTCTTACCATCGTCATCAAACATGGCAACATACAAAGTACAATTCCAACAATCAATACAAGAATCTATCCTAAAACAAAATAGTGTTCAACACTCATAAACAAACTCTTAATCTTCTCAAAAAAACTTTGTTCAGCAGTTGTTTCACGTTCTCCAAGACATCATGAGACATTTATTTCTCAGTGCTTGTTCAGTATGTCTATTAGCAGTATTATAAGGTATACATAACAGTTTCTTCTCACTGAATAATGTACTCAAAGAGAATAAGAAAAAATCGGAGTCTAGTTACAACTATGCACATATTGTTATAGAATTCAGACCTAGAGCAGGTATCAGGGTAAGCTAAACAGTCAAGTGAGATCTTCACCCCAGAGGTGGCCCCCTTTCTACTATAAAGAAAGGATCTTTCCGTGGGCTCTCAACTGTTTCAGCCCTGAATACTCACTTAGGTAGGCTTCTTAGGCCAACAGACCAATTAGTGCATAGAATAAGTGGGTGCTGTTTTGATCCTGCTTGCATGTATCTACTGTGGCTGATAATCAGTCAGAACTCCAGTTCTGGTTACAGCTAGAACAGTCACTGGACTCAGATACTTCGGCTCAACGACATTGGTAGGCTTCAGACTTCTTATCAGGACCTGCTGATTAGGCACAAAAGGGTGTGTTGGCTTATCTGTAGGCAGAGGAAGAGTTAGTGAGACATCAGCACTGATAGAATTCAATTTCTCAACCAGGGCAGAAACGTAGTCGTCCACCATCACTTCCAGGTTACCTAAAGAAGAAATGCCAGTGCGTCCCCTGACCCATGGGGTCAAGAAAGGTTAGAACATAAAACTTTCAAAGGTTAGTTTTGTTGAAGATAGGGTCATTCTCATTTCTGTGAGTACTACCGGGAGAACAACAGTCTAATTTCGGCCTGTTTCAATGCAGGCTTTAGTAACACGTTCCTTACTGGTTCTGTTTGTTCTCTCTACCACTCCAGCTGACTGTGGGTGATAGGGAATATTAAAATAACAATCAATTGCTAAGCTTATAGCCAAAAGTTTTGTAACCTTCGAAGCAAAAGGTGTGCTGTTATCACTTTCAATCACACTAGGAATACCAAACCTAGAGATGATCTCTTTCGTTAAAATTTTTGACAACCGTTTTAGCGTTCTCTGTCGCACATGCAAATGCTTCTGGCCACTTACTGAATCTGTCAACTATAACCAACATGTATCTCAAATTTCCTACAGGTGGCATATGTGTAACTATGGCCACTTTGGCAGGGAGTTGAACAGCTTTTAAAAAGTCGCCTATAAGATTAAAATGTGCTATGGGCTTTCCATCAGCTGTTTTAAAGTCTCTTTGCTTCCATGTTTCGGCAAAATCATGCACAACACCATAAGCATACTTAGAATCAGTGTATATAGTCACTACTTTACCTTCAGACAACTGACATGCTCTTGTAAGTGTGACCAACTCTGCAGCTTGTGCTGATGTGTATGGTAATGATTTCGCTTCAACTATTACATCAGGTAATCTTACAACCGCATAGCCACATAAATACACATCATCAGAAGGTTTTGAACATGAACATCTACATATAGACAATCCCCCTCTTCCAGGGCCGTATCTAAAAGATCGGGCCTACAAGAGGTCTCTTGTTCAATGTGTTTAAAGCAATCATGTCTGTCGTCAAAACCATCTACGTCAGTATCGTCTAGCAGATCACGCAGAGCTACTACAGCTAAATGCGGCTGAGAAGAGGCTTAATAGTTAAGATTTCCGTTGCCAAGAGCGTGGTCTCATAACCAGATCTACGTTGTGCTGTCATATGTTGTGTAAAATAGCTGTTACCTGATGTGAGGTGTACAGTATCAAAGGATGTGACAGCACCGTTTTCTCAGCATCCCGGACCATCAGAGCCGCAGCAGCCACTGCACGCAAGCACGAGGGCAACCCTTGTGCTATATTGTCTAAAGATTTGGAAAGATATGCAACAGGGCGATATCTGTCACCGTGTTCCTGGGCTAGGATCCCCGCAGCCTTACCACCATGTTCGTGCACATATAGGTGAAAAGGTTTAGTATAATTCGAAAGACCTAGAACTGGGGCAGACTGTAGAGCATTCTTGAGGGCAGCAAAACTGTCAGTCATCTCATGAGTCCACAGAATAAGATGTGATGGAGGAGCTTTGTGATCAATAGCACTACGCAAAACTTTATCATGCTGTGCGCAGTCAGGGATCCATGCTCGACAGTAGTTCACTAGTCCCAAGAAGCTCTGCATCTGTTTCACAGTCTGAGGTCTTGAAAACCTAGTCACAAGCTGCACTCGGTCCTGCGATATCTTACGTTGGCCTTCTGAGATCACATGGCCCAGATATGAGACCTTTCTCTTCACCCTCTGTAGTTTCTGGTGTGAAGCTTTAAATCCAGCCTGAGCCAGGACATTGCAGACAATCACTGATGCTTTGTGGCAGTCCTGCTCAGTCAGTCCTGTGACAAGGATGTCATCTGCGTATTGAAGGATGCAGGTTGTTTCTGGAAGGTGTATATCAGCCAAAGTTCTGTGCACTACAGCGGAGAATACGGCTGGCGAGTCAACAAAACCCTATAGGTAAACGCGAAAAGCGTCTGCGTCTCTGAGGCCAAAGGGACACTGAAAAAAGCAGAACAAATATCAATCAAAGTAAAAAAATCTGTGAGTCGCTGGTATAGAGTTAACAATACTAGCTACATCGGGTCCCAAAGGAGCTAACGGAATAACCAATTTATTAATCTCACGTAAATCTTGTGTGAGCCTCCAGCATTTTTTATCTGCCTTCAAGACGGGATTAATCGGTGTGTTATAAGGTGAATGTGTCTCGATCAAAACACCTTGTGACAATAAATTGTCAATATCTGGAGCAATGCCAACATTCTTCTCTTTCGACAATGGATATTGTTTAACAAAAATCGGATGGTGTGTTTTCATGAGTGCAAGATACGGTTTTACCTGGATTAAACCTGCCTCATCTTTGTGAGAGGCCCATAATTTAGGGTTAACTTCACCTAAATTCGGTTCATCAGGCAGGACCTCTGTGGCTCGGTTGAGAGCATGAGGACAGAAGAAAAAGACAGTGAAACATTGGTTTCAAAAAACAGAATTTCTATTCCCATTTTGTGCATCATATCTCTTCCTAAAAGGTTTAAAGGCGAATTTGGAATTATTGTAAAGCTATGATAAAAATTAGTACCAGTCGATGTCACTACAGGCAAAAGGTGAGTTACAGGACATGAAATTGGAAATCTATCTATTCCCTAAAAGATGAACTTCCTCTTTTTCCTAGGACCTCCTCCTTAAGTTTTGTGCTGAGGCTGGAATGCACCACTTCCTGTTGCAGTGCAGAGCACAACGGGTTAACTTAACCTGGAGCATAGTAGAAACCTCTAGCAGCTTTTAAATCTCTAGGAAAAAGTATCTAGATGTAATACAATTTCACTCCATAATGCCATAAGATCTAAATAAGGATTAGTTCAATAACCGGCACTATTCCTATACATAAAATCTTTGGGATTTTCTTCCGGCAATAAGTGAGAAATGTCATGACCCATCTTCTTTACATAGAACAAAGAACAGACACACAACACTTAATACACAGACAATACAGCTGTGCTAGGCACCAGGGGGATCGCAGTCTTCAAACAAAAATGTAATCCAGTCTCTCCAATTGGATCACAAATTTTGTAAGTTAGGAGAAAAAAATAGACTATAAAGCCAAAACAAGATTGAAGTCTTTTGAAAAATTTTAGTCTTTTCAAAATGTCCGTTTTTCTTTAGTTCCTTTTCTCTTTTCTCTTCCTTTTTTTTTAAAAACAATAAATTTTTCATTTATCTATTTTTTTCAGGCATATAAAATATCGTGGATTCTTTTGGATACTTCAGACAATATCGCCTATATTAGACAGACCGTAAAAACGTCTTCTAATCTTGCATCTTACATCTAAGGTGAGGAAACCAATGTCGCGACGAAATCATCCCACCAAAGGAAATTATCATTAAACAATTAATGCATAACCAAGACACAAACACATATGCAGCCCCTATTGGCTGGCATACGGGACAATCCCCGCAAACAAGTAAGTATCTTAAAACTTACCTTGATGCGTGATTTCCCTTTTTGGATATTGCTGAAAGTATCTCGCTTCTGACACCAAAACTGTTAGATTTTTATCATGCCCAAACCAAACTTAATTCTTGGAGAGGTTTTCCATACGACCTGCTATGCCCGTGGTACCTTTCTGATATCAGGGAAGAAGAAATACACAGCACACAGAATGCATGTTCTTCCTCTTCTTCTTTATTGCAGGTAGCAGAACGTATTTATACACATACAGAGAAAAGAAACCTGACCTAGTTGTTTCCTGTTTAGACAAGAGGATATACTAGCTGGAGATGTGTGAGTCCAGATAAGGACTCCCTGTTTACCTTACAGACTAACATCGTAAATATTCTATAGACACTGAGCAGACAAAGTAATGTGTGTGAAACAGTGTTAAAACCATCTTAACACTAACAGATAGATAGATAGATAGATAGATAGATAGATAGATAGATAGATAGATAGATAGATAGATAGATAGATAGATAGATAGATAGATGTGGTAGCCTAGTGGGTTAATGTCAGGGTCCCCACGAGGATGAGTTTGAGAGTTTGATTCCTGGTCGAGCTGGTGGTTGCTGTGTTGGTAAATAAAACTTCTGGACCTTCACTCTCCACTCTGAAAACATTTCAATTCTGTGTTGGATTAATTTCTTGATTTCCTGGTCTTTAATGAAAGATAACTCCACCAAAAACAAAAAAGGCACTTCAGATGTAGCTCAGTGGGTTAAGGCTTGTGCCTGAACATGGTCCTTAATATAGTCCACGCTGGTGATAAGGTTTCAAAGCCAGTCCTACATGCCTTCTTTCTTACTGCGCTGGCATGAAACAAAGTATGAACCCTCCAAAAAGCACACATGCTTTTCAGCAGTGGTCGCTCAGTGGTTTAAGGCTTGTGCCTCATCTAAACATGCTTCCCAGTCTGATCTCTTCCATGGTTCAGTGGGTTAAGGCTGGTGCCTCACTGAAGTCCTAGACTTAACACTCGATACACACTCATTACTCATCTCAGCCCATTCCACCATCATTTATTTATTATTATTTATACTCTACCGTACTACACTGTTTATATGTTGTTTTTTGCACCTTTACTGTTTCTTATTACACTATACTGTTATTATACTATACTGTTTACATGCTGTCTTTCGCACCTCTTGACTGCTGCTGTTTTTTGCCCTACATTGTCTGTTTATATTCAGTCCCGGGTATAGTTTTTACAGTTCTCCTCATACAGTACTGTATATTCAGAGTATACAGTAGGTTTACTAGTTGGTGCTATCTCAGGTTTTGTGTCTTGTCTTGTGTTTTCTGTCTGCACTGTCTGTCTGGACTGTTTTTTGTGTGCACTGTTTGCACTAGGTTGCACTCGATGCACTTTATGTAGCTTGTTGTTGTTTAGTGTAGCACCAGGGTTCCGGAGGAACGTTGTCTCGTTTTTACTGTGTAATGTGTACCACTGTGTATAGTAGAAATCACAATAAAAGCCTCTTGACTTGACTTGAATTGATGGTGAGGATCAGGGTTCGAATCCTGCTTTCTTCCTGCTATTTACAATGTGGGTTTTAACTTGTGCTACTTACATCTGTATTCGCTTCCTACATCTTTCTTTAGCGTTAAATTTTTGTGTTAATGGTTTGAAAAGAATGATAGACCTGCTCTGAACAAGCTTCCCATCCTGTTTTTTTTGATGGCTTAGTGGGTTAAGGCTGGTACTTTGCTAATGTTGGTGGTCAGGGTTCAAACCTGGCTTTCTGTCTGCTAGTCATGAGGTAGGTTAAATTCCTGATTTCTACATCTTCATATTCTTGTTTTGATGGGTTAAAAAGAAAGATAGACCTGCTCTAAATAAGCTTCCCAGCTTGTCCTTCCTGATGGTTCAGTGGGTTAATGCTGGTGCCTTGCTAATGGTGTGAATCAGGGTTCAAATCCTGCTTTGTCCCTGCTAGTCACGTCATGGGTTTGCTTCCTATGTCTGTCTTTAGCATTATATTCTTGTGTTGATGGTTTGAAAGAAAAGATAGACCTGCTCTATACAATCTTCACAGCTGGTCCTTCCCGATGGTTCAGTGGGTTAAGACTGGTATTGCGCTGTTGGTGGGGTTCAGGGTTCGAATCCTGCTTTCTGTGTTTCTGTCTGGTCTGAATTTCTTGTTTTGAAGCATGAAACAAAGGATAAACCCCCAAAAAAAGAAGGTGTGTTGTGGGACTTGATGGCTTTGTGATAAAAGCCTTGCCTCTAAATTCAGAGGTTGCTGGTTCAAATCTGGCTTCTCCCTGCACTGGGTAAGCTGTGTGGAAAGTACTCTGTGGTGAGTAATGGAGTGGTTGACTGTAAACAAAGGTTGTGAAGACCTGATGCTTCACAGCCTCAGAAAAAGTGAGGGTGATAGGTTTTTGGCAGAAATTTTCCCTATATATGCAAAACTAAGTCAATACTTTTTTGGACGTTTTTGCTTCATAACCCCCTGTTTTCAGCTTCTCAGATGCTGGGGGGGCAGATGCCCGGATATTGCCCCCCTGCTTCAGGATACGCCCTCCGAAACCATCCACATCCAACCTTCCACGCAGCCATTTCTGACACCTTCCTTATGACAGCCACCAGAACCTTCCACACTCTTAATTTTGAGTCCTGGCCGGGGTTTGAACCAGCAACCTCTCAACACAGAGGCAAAGCTCTTCCAATTGAGCCACAGGATCTCCTGCAAGAACCTGATTTTTAGGACCTTTAATAGTTCTTTATTAAAACTTTTTAAACAATTTAAAGGAAAGCTAAGCAGTAAGAATCGAACCGGGTGAGTCAGATAGCAGAGACCGCATCACTAACCACTACACTACCACAGGGGTGGCAAACAAGGTTTTGCTTATTGGACTCTTGGCTTTTCTATAGTTAAGAGACCACTGTTTTCTCTTAGATCATGATTTTAGAGGGTCAAAATTTCTCCTTCCTGTTCATTCTCTCAGTAACTCGAAGTCTATGAGAAGTGACTCAGGTACAAGAACCACATCTCCAACACCTGCACCACTGATATACCATGATTTGCCAGCAACCAATTTTAATGACCTTTCATTGTTCTGTTTTTAAAAACTTCTTATAATGTTCAATATGAAACTAAAGGTAAGAATCAAACCAGGGAAGTCTTTCATCATAGATCGCTAATAGCGTTACTTCAAAACTCAAAACTTTGTTAGACATGCAAATAAGCAGGAAAGACAGAGACAAAGACAAAGAGACACAGACACAGACACAGCTTTAGAAAGAGTGAGAAACAAAAAAAGAGACAGCAAGAGAGAGACATATACAGTGAGACAGAGACATTTACTAAAAGAGACACAGTGACAAAGATAGCGAGATATAGCCACTTCCTGTTGGAAGTGTTTATCCCAAGCGACTCCTAATGATCTCATTTACTAAATTAGCAGTTGTGAGTTAAGGGCTTGCTCAGGTGCCCAAAACTGGCAGCTTGGAGGTGTTAAACATGTATCATATTTACAGCATGTGATATATATGTACTTATAAAGCACTAAATGGATTATCTCCATGTATCTCTCCAGTCTTTTAACACGCTACAATCCGTCACGCTCCCTGAGATCTCAAAACTCTGGGCTTCTAGTAGTTCCTAGAATAGCAAAGTCCACTAAAGGCGGTAGATCATTTTCACATTTAGCTCCTACACTCTGGAATAGTCTTCCTGACAGTGTTTGGGGTTCAGACACACTCTCCCAGTTTAAGTGCAGATTAAAAACATATCTTTTTAGCAAAGCCTACCTATAACACACATCACATCATAACCTTGTGCTCCAGAACATTTGATCACATGCACATTATCAACTTGTGCTGTTAATATCATGAACAGCAGCTACCAGCTTCCTCTCCACTGCTTCTCTTTCCCTCCCCATCCCGAGGCATCCTGAGGTTTGGCCAGCTCCAGTCACCTCCCACCTCGTGAATAATATGGACCTTTGAAGAAGTAGATGCCGAACTCGCAAACATCCTGAACCATCTAGAGACGTACCAGTGCCAATTGGATCCACTACATGTGTGGTTTTGACATTGGACCTCCTGGAGTGTTTAAAGGCTCTGGCGTGGAGAAGCTGATGCTGGATCATAAAACTAGGAGCTACTAACCATATAGACTGTATAAGACTGTAGGAAGAACATTACTTATAATCTTATACTCCAGTACTCATGTTAGTTCTCACTCTCCAGTGTTCTGTATTGTTTAAAGATTTATGATCAAACTCTTGATGTCACCCAAATGAGGATGGGTTCCCCTTTTGAGTCTGGTTCCTCTCAAGGTTTCTTCCTTATTACATCTAAGGGAGTTTTTCCTTGCCACAGTCACCACGGCTGCTCATCAGGAATAAATACACACCATTCACCTTCACTGTTGATTTCTGTAAAGCTGCTTTGAGACAATTTCTGTTGTGAAAACTTGACTTGATATGTAAGCATATGTACAGTGATTAAATATAAAGGCTATAACAGTGCAGAGACGTGTGGACATCATTAAAATCCTTTGCTATGTTTCCACACGGACAGTTATTGAGGTGATACCGGAGAGACTGCACCTCTTCAAGTCAAGTCAGGAAGCGTATATATATAAAATTATAGACATTTTACAGATTTGAATGATGTATTGTTTTTATCTGTACGATCATTAAAGACAGCAATTTAAGTTTGTGTCACCATTATGAGGGAAAACCTCACAAAACGCCACCCAGAGGGTAAATTGTGTAAAACATGGCGGATTTTGGTGTTTGATTTGAGACTGGGCGCAGAAATAAAACAAAAGTTTACTGATTAAAAATATTTTTATCTGGAGTTTATTTATTCATTTTATATCTAAGTAAAGAAAGGATGTCGTGGATTAATGTATTTTTTGCCAAAGGTTTTAATTTCGCCTCTTTTACATTTAGTTATTTATTTATGTATTTACATTTGGGGAAACAGAAATGTGCGCTGAATTGATAGCGCGTTAATAAAATTTCGTGCCGTTTAAAATAATTTTCATTTTGACAGCCAAATATACATATACATACATACACACACACACACACACACACACACACACATATATATATATAACCCTAACCCTAACCCTAACCCTAGAAATCACAATGTATGATTTTTTTACTATTTATTTGTAAGATACAGCTGCAAATAAGTATTTGAACACCTAAGAAAGTCAATGTTAATATTTGGTACAGTAGCCTTTGTTTGCAATTACAGAGGTCAAACGTTTCCTGTAGTTTTTCACCAGGTTTGCACACACTGCAGGAGGGATTTTGGCCCACTCTGGCCTGTCGCTGAGAAACACGGCGTTTGAGCTCCCTCCAAACATTCTCTATTGGGTTTAGGTCTGGAGACTGGCTAGGCCATGCCAGAACCTTGATATGCTTCTTACAGAGCCACTCCTTGGTTATCCTGGCTGTGTGCTTCAGGTCATTGTCATGTTGGAAGACCCAGCCTCGACCCATCTTCAATGCTCTAACTGAGGGAAGGAGGTTGTTCCCCAAAATCTCGCAATACATACATCCTCTCCTTAATACAGTGCAGTCGCCCCGTCCCATGTGCAGAAAAACACCCCCAAAGCATGATGCTACCACCTCCATGCTTCACAGTAGGGATGGTGTTCTTGGGATGGTACTCATCATTCTTTTTCCTCCAAACACGTTTAGTGGAATTATGACCCAAAAGTTCTATTTTGGTCTCATCTGACCACATGACTTTCTCCCAAGACTTCTCTGGATCATCCAAATGGTCATTGGCAAACTTAAGACGTGCCTGGACATGTGCTGGTTTAAGCAGGGGAACCTTCCATGCCATGCATGATTTCAAACCATGACGTCTTAGTGTATTACCAACAGTAACCTTGGAAACGGTGGTCCCAGCTCTTTTCAGGTCATTGACCAGCTCCTCCC
The DNA here is from genome assembly GCF_014805685.1 of Silurus meridionalis. Classification (NCBI taxonomy): domain Eukaryota; kingdom Metazoa; phylum Chordata; class Actinopteri; order Siluriformes; family Siluridae; genus Silurus; species Silurus meridionalis. The sequence goes on along the minus strand of NC_060906.1, from coordinate 8,512,602 downwards.
GTGTAGTTCTGGGCTGATTTCTCACCTTCCTTAGGTTTATTGAGACCCCACAAGGTGAGATCTTGCATGGAGCCCCAGTCCGAGGGAGATTGACAGTCATGTTTAGCTTCTTCCATTTTCTAATGATTGCTCCAACAGTGGACCTTTTTTCACCAAGCTGCTTGGCAATTTCCCCGTAGCCCTTTCCAGCCTTGTGGAGGTGTACAATTTTGTCTCTAGTGTCTTTGGACAGCTCTTTGGTCTTGGCCATGTTAGTAGTTGGATTCTTACTGATTGTATGGGGTGGACAGGTGTCGTTATGTAGCTAACGACCTCCAACAGGTGCATCTAATTTAGGATAATAAATGTAGTGGAGGTAGACATTTTAAAGGCAGACTAACAGGTCTTTGAGGGTCAGAATTTTAGCTGATAGACAGGTGTTCAAATACTTATTTGCAGCTGTATCATACAAATAAATAGTTAAAAAATCATATATTGTGATTTCTGGATTTTTTTTTTAGATTATGTCTCTCACAGTGGACATGCACCTACGATGACAATTTCAGACCCATCCATGATTTCTAAGTGGGAGAACTTACAAAATAGCAGGGTGTTCAAATACTTATTTTCCTCACTGTATATATATATATATATATATATATATATATATATATATATATATATATATATATATATACAGTGGAACCCGGTTATCTCGACCTCGGTTAACTCGACAACCCTATTAAGTTGACATTTTTGAAGTGGAACCGCCAAATTCTCGCTTTTTCTAAGCATTTTTTAATCGGTTATGTCGTCTTTTTTTATGTCGCCGAACCCTGATATCTCGAGCACAAGGGGGAAAAATTTGCCATTTAACGTCGGTTATCTCGGTGCAGCCGCAGAAGACCTTGCGAAAGTGGCGGAAAAATCAAGGCTTACAGATGCTACAGGTGTTGTATTGTATACTGGTGAATCTCTGCTGTTAGTTAGTGCACATATGCCTTTTGTTGTTAAATGTTATGCGATGAACGGGAGGCGAAAGTAGAAGCGCGGCGCTGAACAGCACACGGGAGAACGCGGGATGAGCAGCAAAAGCATAGAATGAACACCAGCAGGATCGGGGGGAATCCGCGATGCACTTTGGGAAGAAAAGAGCAGCCGTTGAGAAAGTGCTGGTGGGATACGCATGCGCGATAACAACGACCGCCGTGAACCAACATATACCAACAATAACGGACAGTGAGAGTGTGGAAGTTTAAATAGGAGCTGGTGATGATGCTAAACGAGCACCATATGTGCGCGATTGAAGCCGGGAGCTTCAAAGAAAGCGGCCGAGAAAGCACCTGACACGCTGAAGGGGGCCGAAGGGGGCATGGCAGGTGGATTCCTGACAGTTAACAAACATGTACTGTATGTATTTTTATAGCATGCCTTCATCAAACAAATCGCGGCAACGCTGTTGTGTAAAAAAACCCTCCAGGAACACGTGCATGCACATTCTCATTTATTAACGCACATCATGTACATAAAGAAATTTCAAGCACGTTAATGTATTGCCGCAATTTTGATTTTCGTTTATCTCGATCATCGGTTACCTCGATGCTTTTTGGCGACACCCTAGGACATCGACATAACCGGTATATATAATATATATATATATATATATATATATATATATATATATATATATATATATTAATACAAAATGAATTAAAAATGTTGTTACCTAATGAATGTGTTCAGGCTGAAGATCCACATATAGAACACAAGCAGAGAAAAGATGATGATGATCAGGAATGTGTCTGTTCTCAGTCATGTTTACATCACTGACTCCCTCTGTCTCATCCACATTAACCCCAAACTTCTTACTGCTTCTGCCTGCTGATTCTTAGCTCCGTAAACTAGTCTACATCTGTGGTGAGTGAGAGTCAGGACTTTATACACCAGTGGATTGAACACGCAGTAACAGGAAATCGGTTGTTCGGCTGAAATCGGCGCACAGTGAAAATAAAAAAATAATATTTCACCAAATCAATGGATTAAAACTAAAGTAACGAGTCTGTTTTGAAAATGTAAGAAGTAAAAAGTACAGATATTTGTGTAAAAATGTAATGAGTAAAAGTAAAAAGTTGTCTGAAAAATAAATAATGGAGTAAAGTACTGATACCAGAAAAATCTACTTAAGTACACTAACGAAGTATTTGTACTCCGTTACTTCCCACCTCTGGTGTGAATCTCGTGAACCTTCAAATTGCGTCAAACAGAGCAAAACACAGAATTACAATTTCTAAAAATAGAGGAACGAACAAGAAATGAACGGACACTAAAACAGTACAGTAAAAGTGTGAATTTCCATCAATATAAATCAAATTTGCAATCAAAGAAATAAATTTGTGCTGTTAAAATCCATAGATGGTGTACAGAAGAACTGAACTGAAGACCACATCAGCGTCCAAGTCTGTCTGAGGTTATCAGAGGATTTGGTCATTAGTCCCAGTTTGGGATCCAATCATTCTGATGTTGATCTGTACTTGTAGGATGTCATGCATCACTCTGCTGCCATGTGATTGGCTGATTAGATACCTGCAAAAACGCCCACTGTTCGAATGAACTGAGAGCGTGGTAGTAGTCTAATGTTGTAGGCAACCAAGACCCCTGAAAAAATAAAGAAATGTAATGAAATATTGCATGTTCTAATATATATTATATAGTAGTGTATGGAGCTGCTCCTTCATTTATGTAAAGTAAATAATAAAAAAGAAAATAATAAAAAAAAACTGTTGTACCGGCACATTCAACCTGAATATACAGTAATAAAAGCTATTTTACATGATTTTATAGTATACCTTTTTTTCTTTTTTTTTTGAGTGTATATAAAAAGTTCTATAAGCTTTTTTTTTAAATAGGGTTACTCACGTCCACAAATTTTTTTTTTTTTTGGAACATAATTTTGCTTCTTTCTAGTTTTAAATCTTTAATAAAAGACTGATAAAATGATAGAACAGGACTATTCCATGCTTAAAATTCCTCAAATGTGTCTGGAACTGGGTTTCCCTTATTTAACTCATTTAGTTTGGTGCAAATTTGTAGAAATAATATTCATGCTGAGTTTTTTTTTGCAATGTGACAGAGGGAGCAGCGAATAAAATCTGCTTGTGCAAATAAAACATCGAACAAACGTACCAACTAACCAAACATATACATCATTTTATCATCATTTTATCTCCATAAAGTTGCTTTGTGGAGCAAATATCCATTGCTAAAGTGCTCTACAAATAAAAACGAGAATACACAATAGACCTCCGATACACAATTTCCAGCATGACGATGCCGCTGTGCACTAACGCCAGATCCATGAAGATCCCCTGCTATAGAGCTCTAGAACCTTATTAAACACCTTTGGGATGAATGTGAACGCTGACTGAACCCCAGACCTCCTCACATCACTACCTGAGACTTTACTAACACACTTGCGAATGAATGAGCAAAATCTCCAGAAAATCTAAATAAGGACTGAATACTCAGTTGTCCACAAACTTTTATCCATATGTTTAAAACAATAACTCACTGGGAAATAAAACCTCCTTCAGTGACCATCGTTAGCAGAATAAAAAACACTTCACATGCTGTTTTAGGCGTTTTATTTGAAACGTGAACGTGGATACGTGAGGGGAAAAAATAACAAAAACTGAGCATCATGTTTGTGGAGATATAAAAATGTTTAACAAAACATGTCCAGAAAACGGTGTGGGATGAAGAGTCCTCACGTCCACACCAGGCCCGGACGTCCCACCAAACGCTGCCCCGGACTGTTCACGGGTTTCACTTTGTTTTAATAAATAAGCCTCTTATTACATCTGAGCATTAAGTCATAAATATCAACGCGTTTATAACATACATATAAATGTTATCAAAGCAATTGCAAAAACCAGAAAGAAAAAAATAATACTAATAACGTATCGGCTGAAAACTCCGAGACCCCTGAAGCAAATCATAATGGCAAAGTCGACTCTGTTGGCACAAACAAAAAATATATTTATGTCTTATAAAAAGCAAACAAAAGCACTGAAGTAATCACAACTTCATAAATGATAGGCACTCATGTTTAAAACGATTGCAGTCTGAAGTGGCAGTGCCGTTCAGGTGCACTCCTGCGTTCTCCTTGATCTCGAGCTCTCGCTGCAGTAACCCCTTGGGTCTTGCTCGGGACTTCCTGGTCCGTTTCCTGTTGCTGGACCACGACCCTGAAGCCTACGTGTGCATTTTTTTTTTTTACGTGATGGCAGAGAGGAGCTCATAATGAGAACACTTTTCTTTTCCAACACAATACACATCACAATGTCATCCTATGGACCCCGCCGACCCCCACACCACCCTCCCCCTCCAAACATTACCCTCTACCCCACCCCTGAGTAGGAGACAGACAGATATCCTCCTTTCTTTTCCTTTTTTTTTTGTTTTTTTAAAACATCGAATGGGTTACAACAATTGGACCGCAGAATTCAGACATGATACACTCCCAATTTCCGTCTGGACATATAACTTAACACCCCCCCCAATGATCCTCCAGTCCATGAGGTCACATTTGAACATACAAAAACATCCACCCTGGTGCATCTCGGTTGTTAAATAATTCCTAACCCAAATCTTTTACAACACACTGGTTTATCGTGGATCCGTCAAAAAAAAAAAAAAAAAAAGAAAGAAATTAAAAAAACGCTTTGGAAAAGTAGCTTCAGCTTCATAGTTGAGGTTTAAACATTAACATTCAATAAGGTGTAGTTTTAAAAAACCAAAAAAACCCCTAAAACTGAGTCAGAATATATTCTGTAAATAATCTCTTACGTAATGATTTCGAAATAAATAATCGTCACGCAGATATGACGAGACATTCCCGCTGAAAGACACTAAGGGGTTTGATCACCAAACAGCCGCTTGCTTTTATTGATTTATTTATTTATTTTCGGCCGTCGTGAAATACCGTTCGAACGACTTGGTATTCCACCCTGTCAAGATTGCAACAGGCAACAGAGGGGGGATGAGACGAGGCGTGCAGCGATAGTCGAGGGTCTCCTCTGCAGGACGCAGAAGCAGAGCGTGATGATGAAGACGTACAGGTTTATTAGAGAGAGATCGGGTCGAGGCCGTTCTCTCTGTCTGAGCTGTTTGGATTGTGAGCGCAGCTCTGTGTCCGTCTCGGTCGGGTTCTTTGGCGTTCACTGATGTCCAGCCAGCCATGATATGAGCATCGTCACTGATGTGAGAGTTTCTAATCGGCGCTGATTGTATGCGGATTAAGAGGATTAAGAGGAAGAGGGGAAACTCTTGCTCGTTTGTGTGGATCAGTAAAGTGCCGGGTTGGACAGTGTCTGTCTCTGTGCTGTAGTAGCAGCGCCTCAGTAGCAGCCCTCTCTCCAACTCTCGTCCCTCACACCACTGTACGTGCGTGGAACCGGCAGAGACCTACAGGAGAGAAACACATCAAAAGCAATGTACTCACAGTATACTAGAGAAATTCCTGACAATTCTGCATATTGAAAGAAAATGAATAAATGAATGAGGGATGGAACGAATTAATATATGAATAAATAAACTAAATTAATGAAGTGTTTCAATTGAATGTTGACATATGCTGAAATAAGGTGTCCCAATAATTTTGTCCATACAGTGTATAGGTGGTAGTAGTTCATTGGTATGTTACGCTACAATTATCTAATAATTTGACAATTTCTTGGTGGGAGGTGACAATTTGAAGTTAAATAAATTGATTATTATGTACTGAAGTATTAAGCGTAGAATTTTACTGGCGTATTGGGTTTTGAGAAATATGTCAAACTATAAACTTAAGTAAAAAACAAAAATAGAAATGGTCTATAATTGTGTCAAGTATTAAAAAAAAAAAAAAAAAATATATATATATATATATATATATATATATATATATATATATATATATATATATATATATATATATATATATATATATTCATATTCTTATATATATTAATAACAAAAATAAATATGGAAAAAAGTGTGTGTGTGTGTGTACCTGCGCACAGGCTGGGCCAGTTTGCTGCGAGGAACAGGTAAACCCCCAGCAGCAGGACCGCTGGGGCGTGGCAGACCACTCCGGGTCGGTGCCAGAGAGCGTGTGGGTGTGGTGGTGACAGAACCAGGATTAGACACCACTTTCATGGGCTGGCGAAGGGCGAGGGGTGACGGTGCTGCTGGCGTGCGCAACTTACTGCTAGGGGGAACTAAAGAGCAGAGAAGTGCAAGAAAACCGGCTTTAAGTGACGAGGGAATAGAACACACAAATCAAATGTATTGTTTGTACACAGAATGCAAGCAATGTCTGGAGAGAGAAAAAAAAAAGAAAAAAAAAAAAGATGGATCAGGTGTAAACTTCACTAGATGAATACTGAATCACACACACGCAAACCACTGTACCGTCAACACGATAGAATAGGTTGTGTGTGAAATTACACACTCCACAGACCACCAGTGCATACAGACAGACCGAGAAAAAAAACAAAACACCAACACACACAAAATCAACTGATGTTCAGTTACAATAATAAAAAATAAAAAAAATGCTGCAATGAGACGACACAAGCATTCATCAGTTCACTCTCCTCACTACGAGCGGAGCATGCTGCTCCTCCCTCTACTAGTGGCAAAATGGGAAATAAGCATTCATATCACAAAGCACACCCAGACCCCACACACACACACACACACACACACACACACACAAACACACACACCACAGTATGAAAAACAGCCGGCACCTCAGTGAATACTCACTAAAATCTGCTTCCTCTCCGAAGCAACACGAGAGAGGAACTAAAGATAGAAACAGGAGATTCTTGGGTTCAAATACATTCACAACCAGACCTTCACGAGCCGTTGCCTTCCGCGGCCCACTAAGTGCACCTGGATGTAGTTCATTTAATGCAGAAGTGCTTAGTTTACTTTCACACTACCACTTTAAACTGACTTCCTCGTCTACCGTGACCTAAACATTACGGGTGAAGATCCCCATTGAATGCGTCTATACTAGAGGTCGACCGATTAATCGGCACTGATAGTTGATTGTTGGCGCTATTGGCAAAAATCCATACCGATAGTTTTTCCGGGTTGTGTTACACACTACGAGAGCGGCCTTTGTTTGAAAGGTCTTTAATTTATTTTGGATGTAACTTTTGATTGATTTAAAAAGCTGCTTTTTGTTTCATTCTGAATGCAGGTCTCATTCTCCACAATATTTATTAATATATTCATAATTCCCTAAGCACAATTTCATGCTTTGGTACTGCTTTTTTTTCTTTTTTTGTAATAAAGTCCAGCACTATTTTACATGGACTCGTATATTAGTTTGTTTTAATCCAGTATCCATTTTTAAAAAAGTCATTGGCGAGTACGATCCAACCTAACTATCGGCCGACCTCTAGTCTATACACCATCAAAGAATCCTATTTAAAGTGCAGATTGCGTTTAGGACACAGCATTGGTTGAATTCTTGTTTGAAAGTCTATTATTTGCCTCTCTTTTACAAATTGCATTACAGAGAGTACTTCAAAATGTACACACACTTTTTATACATATAATCCTATACTAACAGAATGTGAGGTGAGGTGAGGCATGAGATGGTGTATGGAAAATTATAAAATCGAAGCGACACCCAGGGGGAAAATAAAAGCAAAAAAAAAAAAAATGGCTCATTGTTTTAGCGCATGAGACTCATGAGAACCCAGATGGCACTTCAGCAGATGAACACATCGCTCTACACACAAACGGCAGGAAGCGTCTCTGCAGCTCTATGAACAAGATCAACCTGGTGATAATTTGGAGTCACAAAATCTAGCACTGAAACTCAAATTTCAGAACAGGAAATGCTGCTGCTTAGAAAACAAATCCGCCACTGGCGTTCCCCTCGTGATCGTAGACACGCCCCCGCTTCTCTCCTATAGCCCTCACACTGCGAGTCCTTACATAAAGTGCAGCTTAGTGCCGCAAGTAGCGTTCAAACTACTGTTGCCATAGTAACCTTTATCAGTGGATGGGCACAGCTAGAGTTCCGACAAATCACGAGACGGATCATTTGCAGTCCGCAACATTCTCTCCCACTGGTATCCTTTGAACCGAAACACTCCATATTTGAATGTTCATATATGAAAAGTTTAACTTTTCTCAAGTCGTTCATGCCACCAGGGGACACCAGCTCTTGTTAAAAAATGAATGATCTCCACATAAGATGTATAAGATGGTACGCCTCAAAAAAGTTTAAACAAAAGCTCCAAATATATTGACCAAACTGAACTACCATTTGCTAGTGAGAGGACATTGTTGTTTATTCAAATATGAATGTATCAATCAAAAAATGTATGGATTAAAAATGCAAGAATTTACACGTCTGAACAGGGAAGTGTGAGGCTTCATGGCACACAAAATGAGTAAGTGGTTAAAGGCTTGTGTTCGTTTTCAGGTCATACACTCCATTTCGCTAGAGAGCTACCTCGGTTGATGGCAACATTATGTTTACTTGTGTTAGTTTGATGTTTATAATATCTAGTTGAAACATCAAAATGAGTAACATACAGGAAAACCTGAAAAGATCTACTGAAGTGGTAGCTCAGTGGTTAAGGTATATGACCTTCTGGTCCAAAGTCCAATACCTTAACCACTGAGCTACCACTTCAGTAGATCTTTTCAGGTTTTCCTGTATGTTACTCATTTTGATGTTTCAACTACAATCCCAGCACCACCAATTTGCCACTGCAGGGCCCTTAAACAAGGCCCTTTACCCTCAGCTGCTCAGTTGTAAGTTGCTCTAGCCATAAACGCAAATCTCCCCTGAGGGTCTGTGATGGCTTTCCTACAACCTTCTGATCAGAAGTCAAACATCTTAACCAAGTGTCTATACGGCAAAGCAAGTAATACATAATATATATTTTATATATTAATATAATAAATTAATATCTTAAAATGTAAATTTTATTTGTTTTCTGCTCACTGGGACATTGGAAACATGGGCGGGGGAGAAACCTGCACTAAGCGGTCACTAGGGGGCTCAGAGATATCCACTCATCTACATGGTCATTGCTCCAAACAAGCACAGATACAGAAAATGAAGCTAAAGCCATTTCGTGTAGAAATTATAAAATGTGGTTAATAACTTCATCTTAGGTTCATTAGCATCTCCCTGAGATAGATCTATAGAAACGGACATCTTCCAGATCACCCAGTGGCCAGGAGTGGTAAGTGCAATATTCAGCTTTCAGATTATTTTACCTCTTAGAGACGTGGGGCTCTGCAGCCGCTCTTTGGGTTTCGGGGAGGCACGTGCCGGCCCGGAGAGCCTTTGGTGCTGCGCTGCTGAGAGACAGAATCAGAATCGTGGTCTGATTCAGGCCAGCATAAACATAGTAACCATCAAGAAACTGATCCTGGATCAGTAAATATTAAAGAAACGGACAGCAGTCAGCGTGGGGTTTCGGAAGCAAAGTGAGCGAGCCATGCTTCCACTGGAGTCAGAGGAGAAACTGTGAGCTAGCCAAGATGCCACCGGCCACTAGAGGGAGCCACAGATAGGGGAATCATTTCAACCACCTAGCAAGGAAGCATCGATACCACAGCCAAAAAGGAGGGCGGGAGATGAAGGAAAGGATGACATGCCAAAGAACAGCAGATGAAAAAAAGAGGAGAGATGGAAATAATGAGGTCCACCAGAAGGTGGCATCAGTTATTCTTTCGTCACCTCAAACTTCGACACTCAATCTTCATCCCAATGGGTTTAGCTCTTTTCTTAAATTCATTAGATTTTATAGAAATCTTTTCATTTTTCAAAATTATCAATAATCCCAGAAAGTTAGACAAAAGAAAGAAATGTCACAGTAAAGAAAATAAAGAAAAGGGTACTGAAAAAAAAAGAAAATATATTTACAGAAGTTATCAAACAGCCAAAAGAAACTTTTTTTTTTTTACTGCATTAATAAAATAATATATCACAATAAAAGCCACTAGATAAAGGCCACTATATTGTTGTGGTAATAAAAATAAATGAATGTGTATTAAATCTGGCCCTTACATGTAATGTAAACTAATCACCCACTTGAACACCTCAATGCCTTTTTGTTTATGAAATGATCTAATCAGCCAATCACAAGCACCGATTGTGATCTCGCAATCATGAGTCTCTGCTCATACTGTGGATGTTGATTGAGTGATAGGCTGAGGGTTTCAGAAACTGCTGATCTGCTTGGAAGGTGGTAGCATATTGATTGAGGCAATTGGATCAGAAGCCACTCCTGGGCCCCTGAGCAAGGCCCTTAACCAGATCAGATGTATGAATGAGATCAAATGTAAGTCGCATTGGATAAGGGAGTCAGCAAAATACCGTAAATGTATATCTCCCGGATGTTTTCACACATTTTACACAACTCTTAGAGTTTACACAGAGTGGTGCAAATAAACCCCAAAAACAAATGCTGGCACGTGATTGGCTACTTGGGTAACTGCAAAGATGAGCGGTAAACATTGAGTATACTTTGTGTTACTTTGTGTGTGTAAATGTTAAATATAGTAGCATAAAACTGTCAAAAAAGAAAAAGAAAAAAAAGTGTGTGTTGGGGGAGGGGGGGTATATTCTCACTGGCTGACTGGCTCTGGTGTCGAGGAGATCCATTTGGCACCTGCAGGTTGGACTCACAGCTGCGACTGTTTTTGACAGGTTCGACAGTAGGACCAGAGCCGGAACGCGTCAGGTTGGGAAGACTGCGCCGTAATTTTTCTACACACACACACACAAAGTCACAGATTAAAGGCATCAGAAGTAGAGATAGACGATTGTGAATTTTACACACAACGATTGCTCGGTTAGATCGTACTTTTTAAAAGTTAGTTTTCAGAACAGGAAATGCTGCTGCTTAGAAAACAAATCTGCCACTGGTAGTTTTTAAAATGGATACCAGATTTAAAAAAAAAAAAAAAAAACCACACTCCATGCATAATGGTACTGAAAGTAGCCACCTTTTGCTTTGATTACTGCTTTGCACACTCTTGGCATTCTCTTGATGAGCTTCAAGAGGTAGTCACCTGAAATGGTTTTCACTTCACAGGTGTGCCCTGTCAGGTTTAATAAGTGTGATTTCTTGCCTTGGGGTTGGGACCATCAGTTGTGTTGTGCAGAAGTCAGGTGGATACACAGCTGATAGTCCTACTGAATAGACTGTTAGAATTTGTATTATGGCAAGAAAAAAGCAGCTAAGTACAGAAAAACGAGTGGCCATCATTACTTTAAGAAATGAAGGTCAGTCAGTCCGAAAAATTGGGAAAACTTTGAAAGTGTCCCCAAGTGCAGTCACAAAAACCATCAAGCGCTACAAAGAAACTGGCTCACATGCGGACCGCCCCAGGAAAGGAAGACCAAGAGTCACCTCTGCTGCGGAGGATAAGTTCATCCAGTCACCAGCCTCAGAAATCGCAGGTTAACAGCAGCTCAGATTAGAGACCAGGTCAATGGGACACAGAGTTCTAGCAGCAGACACATCTCTACAACAACTGTTAAGAGGAGACTGTGTGAATCAGGCCTTCATGGTAGAATATCTGCTAGGAAACCACTGCTAAAGAAAGGCAACAAGCAGAAGAGACTTGTTTGGGCTAAAGAACACAAGGAATGGACATTAGACCAGTGGAAATCTGTGCTTTGGTCTGATGAGTCCAAATTTGAGATCTTTGGTTCCAACCACCGTGTCTTTGTGCGACGCAGAAAAGGTGAACGGATGGACTCTACATGCCTGGTTCCCACCGTGAAGCATGGAGGAGGAGGTGTGATGGTGTGGGGGTGCTTTGCTGGTGACACTGTTGGGGATTTATTCAAAATTGGCTATGTAACCTCCAGGCTGTGTAAGGGCTATTTGACCAGGAAGGAGAGTGATGGGGTGCTGCGCCAGATGACCTGGCCTCCACAGTCACCGGACCTGAACCCAATCGAGATGTTTGGGGTGAGCTGGACCGCAGAGTGAAGGCAAAAGGGCCAACAAGTGCTAAGCATCGCTGGGAACTCCTTCAAGACTGTTGGAAGACCATTTCAGGTGACTACCTCTTGAAGCTCATCAAGAGAATGCCAAGAGTGTGCAAAGCAGTAATCAAAGCAAAAGGTGGCTACTTTGAAGAACCTAGAATATGACATTTTTCAGTTGTTTCACACTTTTTTGTTATGTATATAATTCCATATATAATTCCACATGTGTTAATTCATAGTTTTGATGCCTTCAGTGTGAATCTACAATTTTCATAGTCATGAAAATAAAGAAAAATCTTTGAATGAGAAGGTGTGTCCAAACTTTTGGTCTGTACTGTATATATATATATTTTATTTTAATAGTTTATAACTGTTGCTTTACATAAACCAAAAACTCCTGCTTAATGCTTAACCATGCATACCTTCGTTCTTGATTGCGTTCGTGTGGGTTTCATGGGCGTGGCCTTGCAGCGAGAGCCGGGGCTGCTGCAGGCGACTCATGATTGGCTGGGGTGAGGCACGGGCAGGTGAACGTGAGCGTGGAGAGTGGCGAGGTGAAACACGGGGCGAGGCGCGAGGTGAGGGGCTGAAGCGCGTGATGGGTGTGTGGTGGTAGGCCATGGGCATGGCTGCCTCCTCGTCATCCTCCAGACTCTGTGCGTCCAGCTCCTGATCGCTGAGAGTGCCACGTCTCAGGGACTGGCACGATGAGCCCGAGCTGCGACGTGACGCCGTGGCAGCGTAGTCCTGACGTAGGCCTGTTAACACACACGCAGGACACTGATCAAAGAGGGCAAGACACAAAATGCTCTGAACAACAATGTTTCTCTTTATCTCTATCTGTCACCACCATTATTCTCTCTTTCACTCTGCCAGCTCAAACATGCTCCTGATTTACTAGTGATCCTGTTCCCTTTTATCTATCAGATCTGACTGATTCACCCTGATTCACCCCCCAGACTGATGACTCCCTACCTCAGGGTGGACTTCCCTTCAACTGAAGACCACTCTCCACAGCTGAGGAGAGTGGTCTTCAGTTGAAGAGCACTCTCCTCAGGGTTAAACTCAAGAAACATGAAGATGGAATTGGATTGTGCATCCCCACAACTGAGGCCGATTCGATGTGCATATCTATGCATGGCCAACGATACGATACATTAAAGATAAATATGAAGCAGCTACCGATGTGTTGCGATACGATTGAAATACAGTTTTACAATGCAATGCTCGAGACAGACAGTTTAGCAGCGAGAAATTGATCTACATATCACAAATTGTCACTTTCTAAATACAAAAAAAAATAGCAGCGCATCTTCTAACAATTATATAGAAATAAATTGGATTTTATTGATCCAAATATGTTAAAAAAAAAATAAATAAATAAAATAAATAAAAATCGCATCGGCATACAAATGCCAACTTGTATCCAATGCACAATTTTTTAAATCAATCTTTTATTTTTATGCCGATGCACCAATGCAAATCAGTGTATTTTACTATCCCTAATTTGGACTGTAAGTAACAACTGCAACAACATCTGCTACATTGTTTCCCTTATTGAACAGTTGATGATGGAACTATAATGTCTGGATGTTTTGATAAGTCTGATTCCTCTCGAGGTTTCTTCCTGGGCAATGAATCATGTGGGTTTACTGTGAAAATAAAAAATGCATTCCAAGATGGAAATATGAACGTTAATGTGTCAGGGTGCTACTTTCTTGACATGCAGGAACTGTATTAATTTGTGTTCTGTATCAGGTTAAAGCTTGGTTGCTCGGTGTTCTGTCATACATTCTTTGTTGAAAAGGGCGGGGGGGGCGGGGGAATGAGGGATTGGCTCATTGCTAGTTAAACATGACTACTTTAACTGCAATAAAGACATTCAAAAAACTAAACAGGCAGAGTTACATGGTTATTGAAGATGAGGTATTATCTAGCAGCTTTAAACATTTCACACAGAAATGCTGATTGCATCCTAGTGTTCTCTTGAAGCAGGACATTTAAATGCCAAGACATTTCTCGACTAGTCCAGTCTACTAATAAAAATATCCAAGCTTGTCTACTTCACAGAAAAATGCTTTGCTCTGTTTGCCGTGTTGAGACAGATCAGACATGATCCTGCAACGTTCTTACAGAAGTTACATTGTACATATCACATTTTTATATTTATTTTCTCTACACATATTGTGCCTTACACACATCCTGCACTAATATACACCGACAAGACAGAACTTAATCACCACTGATCAGGCATAACATTATGACCACCTGCCTAAAATTGTGTTGGCCCCCTATTAAAAGCATTAACAGCGTTCAATTCTTCAGCAGTTCGAGGAGCTCGTCTGTTGGACCGGACCACATGGGGGAGTCTTTGCTCCCAACGTGCATCAATGACCCTGTGGCTGGTTCACCACTGTTCCTTCCATGGAGCACTTCTGATAAACACTGACCACTGCAGTCCAGGAACATTCCACAACTGCTGCAATTTTGGAGATGCTCTGACCCAGTTGTCTAGACGTCACAATTTGTCAAACTCCCTCAAATATTTACGCTGGCCCATTTTTTCTGCTTCTAACATCAACTCATATATATATATATATATATATATATATATATATATATATATATATATATATATATATATATATATATATATATATATCCACCCACTAACGGGTCCCATGATAAAGAGATAATCAGTGTTTTTCACTTCACCACTCAATGTTATAATGTCAATATTATGCATGATCAGTTGAACTTCTTATATATGTTTATACTTATTCTTGCTGTACTCACATTTTTATACTGCCCAGAACCTTTATATTTATCCACTTATATGTTACATGTTGTACATATATTTGTATATTCACCTGCACAATTTCACCTGCTACTATTTCGATCGATCCCTATCCATCCATCCATCCAATTATCCATCCATCCATCCCTCACACACACAGTCACTCACTCTCCTCCTGCATGCGGGCGAGAATCTGCACATCGGTGACATCATTGAGCTTGTAGGTGGTCGAAGATCCGACGGAGTCCTCGTCCATCTCGGAAGTGCTCAGCTCGCTGTCCACTGATGACTGAGGGCTGACCGCAGTGGCGTTTCTGTCCACAGAGCCACGCTGATAACCTGTAAACAAATAATATCAAATCAACTGGCCCCCATTTCACCGCTTAGAAAGCGATAGTTGCGCTGAGAAGTGCGTTAAAGAGCACCTGTGCTACTCGGCAGTACGAGTTGCTTGACGATAGGCACTCTGCAGGGAGTGGAGGAAGGGGAGTTGAAGCCGCTACTGTAGGGGCTGTTTGCTGCGTTTGGACTGCATGAGCTTCCGTAGGCCACCTGAGGGCTGTAGGTGTTGTTGTACAGACTCCGCCTCTTATTCGCTGTGGAGAAAAGGAAAGATAGAAGAGATGATGCAGAGGGAGCGGTTCCAGGGGAACGCGAGGGTTTGCTAAGATGGCGGCCGCCTCTCCCTGCTGCAGAACAAGTGAGCATGACGATGCACTTAAAGTCTATTTAAGCATATGACAGAGGCAAGGCCAATACACAAAGCCTTTATTAGTGTGTCCAGTGCTTTAACAATAGACACTATTCACTCCATATGTGCACAATGTACCTCAAACACACACACAATGTAGCCATTTACTACAAAACACTATGAAAGCCTCAGTCATTAACAACCCAGTAATGGAGCTGAACTCTTCCTGAAAGTCCCCAGACTCCCAACTCCCAAAGACTTGCTGGAGCTCAGACTCCTATCCCAGATGGAATAGTCACCTAGCAGATCCTACTCTGACAGCTGGACATTCAAGAGGCCAATAGACTCTATTTCCATGCTTTTACATCTCCCACTTCCTTTTTTACTGCTTGACATCTCTACTGTTTCTCTTCTACTGCATTATTCAGGGACAGTGGACACTAAAAGTCAGCTTAGGAGAGGGGAAAAAAAAATCACTAATACACAATCAAACAAAGTTTAATGTTTTCTCTACCAGACAGTGGTGGAGGAAGTTCACAAACCATGTACTGAGTAAATGTAGAGATACAATCGGTAATATGCCTTCAGTAAAAGTGCTGCCTTTAAACTTTCCCTTGATTAAAAGTACACAAATATTTGCCTTCAAATGTTCTTAAGTATCCAAAGTGCTATGATTTATTAAAGCCTAGGATGTTCCTATTGCCACAAGACTTTTAATGAAATCGGTTTATGTGAAAAGACTCAGCACACCGATCTATTAATATAACGATTGGTCAAAAACTGTCTGATATCTATTCAAATCATCATGAGCGCAAAACCTTCTTTTCAAATGCTATCAAATAACTAATAAAAAAATTTGCACAAATCACAAATCCACTTTGTGGACTGATTTAGCAAAATATAGTTTAGTTAAAAAAAGAAAAAAAGTTTTTTGAATTGAAATGTAGCCAAGTAAAAAGTAAGCTACGTAAAAGTTGAAAAAGCTACTTAAGTACGGTAAGGAGATACATTTACTTTATTACTGTCCACTGCTGTGGTACCAGAGTTTGTGTCTTGAATATATTAGAAAATTTCAACATGTGAAATTAAGAATTGCCAACATCACAGTAATAATTAGGAAATAGAAGGGGTTATTGTTAGGGGGAAAAAATATGATGGTTATATGCAGAAAAACCTCCACACAGTATAATTTTTTACCAACACTTTTCCACATAAAAACATACAGATCCAAATACCTTCCTACAAACATAAGACAGTTTTTTCCATCTGAAAGTGGGTTAAAATGATGGCTTTTCCAGAGCAGTACAGTAAAGAGAAAGGCCTCTTTTCACAGATGTTCACTATCTGTCTGTCTGCATGTGAGGGACCGAGGCACAAGTTACAGCATGGTAGTATTTTGACCTGAATCAGTAACACAATGAACTTGAACTGCAATCTTGGCATGTACAAACACCTACACTAATACGACTCAGAGTCTATTAGTGGATAAAAAAGCTTAGCCTTTGTATGTGTCCGTCTGGAAAGCCACGTTTACATGTACACTTTTTTTTGCCATTCCGATTGAAAAATTCAATAAACTGTTTACGAGACTTTCTTTAATCCGATATGGTGTTTACATGTGCTGCCGACGATGGGGTTCAATCCTAGGCAGAGAGAAAGTAAAGAGAGAAATTTGTGCATAAAATATATATATATAGAGAGAGAGAGAGAGAGAGTGAGTAAGATGAGTGAAAGACAGGAACAAGTGAGAGAAAGAGAAATTAAGAGATTGAGAAGGAGAGGATGAATAAGTACAAATGACAGACAGAGCAAAAGCAAAAGTGAGAGAGAAGAATGAATGACAAAGAAGAGAAGGGAAGAGACAAAAACAGAGAGAGAGAGTATGAGAGAGAAAGAAAAAGAATAAAAATAGGTGTGAGAAAAACAGAGAGAGAAATAAGAGAGTGAAAGAGACGGACAGAGCAAGAGATATATACAGAGAAAAGCTGGCATTGTGAGAGTCATGTCTGGAAATAGAGGAAGAGAAAGGAAAGAGTAAAATAGGGAAAGTATTTGTTCCTTATAAGTTTATCCCTGATGAGTGAGCCAGTGGCGACAGCGCCAAGGAGAGAACTCCACGAGATGGAATAAACCATGGAGAGGAAACTCACTCAAAAGAGAACCCTTCGTCATCCTTAACACCGAAAGTCTATTCAACTACCAGACTCGTGATTTACATTACTAACCCTGGAGCTTTTTATTCCTGAACTTCCCTTTGCTTAGACAAAACACATCAGATCCATGCTGAATTTATTTGCTGGTCCATTTTTGTTGCAAATGCCTGGACCTGGCTTTTGTTTCAGAATATATTTGATTAGATTTATACGAGTAATGCAAGTAGTGTGTATGTGTGAAAGTGTGTGTATCAGGTGTAAAAATTTTAGAGACATATTCAAATTGAATCAAACCAGTGACCTCAGTTGT
Organism: Silurus meridionalis; assembly: GCF_014805685.1. Classification (NCBI taxonomy): domain Eukaryota; kingdom Metazoa; phylum Chordata; class Actinopteri; order Siluriformes; family Siluridae; genus Silurus; species Silurus meridionalis. Next base: position 8,494,647 of record NC_060906.1, on the reverse strand, counting down.
CTCTGTTCGTGTAGCTTTAAATCTGAACCAATCTGATTCTTAGGGCTGTACAAGTGCACTTAAGCGACTATCACTAGAGGTTGATATCGGTTTTACTAATTAATCGGCACTGATAGAGCCATCCGCAAATATCCATACCGATAGTTTTTCCGGGTTGCGTTATACAGTACGAGAGCGGCCTCTTGAGGTAAATCCCTGACACCACATGCTGTTTATTTGAAGTGTCTTTTACTCATTATGGACGTAACTCATTTATTTTTAATGTTATTTTTTGTTTCAGTTTAAATGCATCTTTTATTTTCCTCAAAATAAAGAAATTATATATATATATATATATATATATATATATATATATATACACACACACACACACACACACACACACACACACACACACACACACACACACACACATATATCATATTTATTTCATTTAGCACATTTTCATGATTAAGTACTGTTTTTTTTATATAAATTTTAGTGCTATTTTACATGGAGTGCTGATTTTTTATTTTTTTTTTGTTTTTATCTAGTATCCAATTCAAAACATCTATTGTATGATTAATCTGTCATCGGCAAGTACAAACGAAATTAGCTATCGGTAAAATCCACGATCAGTCGACCTCTAGTAATTAGCGAGTGCTATACATCGCATGGTGTTGAATCCTATTCAGCATTTGCATGAATGAAAGCCAGCACCAGATGATCATCTGATTATCCTAATCATCTGAACATACCAATGTTCATGTCATGCATTTCAGATAAAAGGTCCTCGCATCATAGCTACAGAAAAAAAAAAAGAAGGAAATAAATATTGTGAGCCGCAAACCAGCTGGTGGTGAAGTTCTTCTCCAGCACAACAGTTACTTCACAAATAAAGACTGAATAAAATAATGATAATGAAAATAAAATAAAATGATCATGAATTATATATGTATAAAGTTTGAATTAAGTTCATATTTAAAATTCCTCTTCTTCTCTCTTTGCTCCATCTCTAAAACTTTATTTAATTATAGCGCTATCTCCTGCTCTTGTGTATATTACAGGCAGGAGTGTTAAGACAAGAGACTGGTTACCATGGACTGAGTAACAAACACAAACACACCAGCCATCTTGCACATTAATCTTTATATATATATATATATATAAATAAAATAAAAAAGTTTTTAATTCAAGAAAAAAAATGCCCATCCGGTAACCGCTACTTAATTTAAAACATTATTATTTGTGTAGCACATTTAACAACTGACAGTGTCTCAAAGCAGCTTTACAGACATAAAGCAGTTATAAAGTTGTATAAATCTATAAGTTAAGTGTCTGTAAATTCATTCCTTACGATTGGAAGTTAATCCCTAATGAGTGAGCCAGTGGCGATTGTGGCAAGAAAAAGCTCCCTGAGATGACACAGGGAAGAAGAGGACGGTTTCTTGGTCTCGTTCTCATTGACGTAAAACCCTTTCTAACGCAGAGTTTCCTGTGGAGTTACACATATTTAAGATTTACAACCCAAAGTCTAGTAGTACTAACTAAAAACTTATTTTCTAATGAAAGTTGCCTTCGTTCGAGGCTGAGGCATGGGAGTTGCGGTTGGTGACGGAGACATAGTAAATACAGCGCATTGCTTGAGGTGCATGGCGTTTTGTTCGTAAATGATTCATTATATTACTAGTGTTGCCTCCTTTTTGTTTACTACTACACTATTGCTTATAATGCACACTGGTGTCGTCCTAGCTTGGATATCGTGCACGGCAAATGTTGGCCACTGTATACGGAGATAAAACAACAAAGGTATCGATAACAATATCTTTTGACCCTATCTGACCCAATTACGTACTGGTCCAAAAAAAAAAAAAAAAAAAAAAAAAAAGACACTCGTTCTCGTTCCCATTCCTACAAATGAGCTTGTCATCTATGCCCTCAGGTTGATGTTGAGAGTGGATTTTACCTCACTTGTAAACCTGAAAGCATTTGGCAAAATTATACGTCAAATGAAATAATTAGTGAGCTCATGGTGGACGGTTCTGGTGGTTTCCTGGATCACGCTTGAAGGGTTTGGAGACTAGAGTGGTTTTCCACAGTGTTGCTCAAATTAGGTTTCATATGAGCATAACCAAGTAAAAATGGCATGGACACCTCTCCCAATGATCTGAGCTCTCCTAGAGCTTTCCCTATAATTAGCGCAAGAGCCTGTGTACACACACACACACACACACACACACACACAGATAGATATGTGGGTTTTTAAAACAGAGAACAGGGTAGAGTAAGCTGTCAGCCCACATGCTGAAAACAGGCTCACTGAGAAGGAGATGGGAGGAGAGCAGACAAAAGTGCCAAAGTGGAGGAGGAGGAAAAAAGGAAGAAGAACCTCTTTAGCAGTGAAGTGTAAAAAGAAAAAAAAGAGCAAGAGGACAAAATGAAATGCACAAGATCTCGGTCGATAAAAAAAGAAAGAAAAAAGAGAATAGACAAAACCACGACAGACGAGTGTGTGTGAATGTCTGTGTGTGTGTGTGTGTGTGTGTGTGTGTGTGTGTGTGTGTGTGTGTTACCTGTCATGGTGAGGTCGAGTCTGTGCAGAAGGGAGCGTTTGGCTGACTCCATGTCAGGGCTAGGATTGTCCAGGGCTTGTCTACACCACACGATGGGACTGAGGGCTTTCTGAAGGGGACTGTTCAGCTTCGCCTCATATAACCTTGCAAAACACACACACATATATACACACACACACACACACACACACACACACACACACACACACACCCTTAAGTAATGGCTTACATGAAGTATGATTTACGAACTGTAATAATAACATTAATGATTTCTTTTAAAGTGAATAACAGAAACCACAGATCCAAGTTTGGAAAATTACTCAACAATAAACCATCAACCACTAAAAACCGTACTGAACTGAATTATAACTCTGCTGCAGATGATACGTTTATAAGAATTATCACTATTTTAATGTAGTGAAATAAAATACATGCAATCTGGCACTGACCAAGTTGAGAAACGCGGTCTACATCTCCAGGACAGACGATACGACGTCACAGACATGACTGTGTGGCTAAATAATGATGTAGTAGCACCTGGAATGCACCGTTTAAAACTCTAAAACAGGCGAGTTTTGAGTAATAGCGGTCGCTAATGTCGAGCACTCTGACTAGTATAAGGCGCATCATTGGTTATTTTCAATTCCTGTCTGTTGAAGCTTTGGCAATATTACATGCAAACAATCATACGAATAAAGTAAACTGAAATAGAACTTGAGAATGAAAGACAGACTGATAGGTAGACAGAACTTCATTGTCATTGCATAGCAGCAACAAAATGCACACACACACACACACACACACACAACAAATAAAAAAAAAAAAGCTATAGACAGTAAAATGTGCAGAAGCTGTTCATCAAGTACATTAAGGATATATACATAAGTTTGACTGGTACTGTATCTTTATTTCTATGATTTTCCACATTAATGAAGCATCCAAACAATAAAAGGAAACACGTTCTCTTATCAGAATCACGAGGTAGGCAACTGGAATGGTTTTAAATTCACTGGTGTGCCTTGTCAACACTTCATTTGTGACATTTCTTGCCTTCTTAAAGTGCTTCAGATCACCACTTGTCTTATGCCGAGGAAAGGGTGAGTACATGCTCTATAGCCCGATTAGCACTACTATCATCTACTGTACAAATCCATATTGTGTCAAGAAACACTCAGTGTAGTAAAAAGAAAGGAGAGTCTATCATTTCTATCATGAAGAGCTACCTCTGCTGCAGTATATTAAAATTACCAGCCTCGGGAATTGGCGATTTACATAACTGCTTCAATTTCAAACAACTTCAATTGGCAGACCTTATTCTTTAGACCTCACTCTTCTCCTTCACCTCCACAGCCATCCTACAGAACACCATCCGATGCTGTCTAGCTACATTGTCCGCTGTCAACACCTTACAATCTTTAGAAAGAGGTCTGAGGAACCTTATTAGAAGACTGCTTAGGCTTCATGAATACATTACACAAGAATCTTCTTAACTCTGGAGGTCAGGCAAACCTATTTTGATTACAGCAGCACTTCTGGCATCAGTAACAACACTGTCTGCCTGTTAAACCCCTGTGATGGTAATGCAGGATTACAGCATGACTCAGTAACTGAAACTGGCGCTCACGCTGCATTCGATTTACCTCGCAAGCGGGAACTCAAAATGACATCATTTCTCATATCTCCAAGTGCTATAAGGTGGTCCAAAAGCAATTCGTCTTCTGCTGGAAACAAGGTGTACGGCTAACGGCCGAGTGATAAATATGCATAGTCAGGGTTTTTTTTTTTTTATCCAGTTTGAACGTCTGTATTTAGGTATGAAGTTAAGATGTGCAGGTTATGGTGATCCTTTCTTTTAGTGTAGCATCTTTTAGAGTAGCATCCACTCAATCCTCTACACTCAGACACTATTAAGCGCTGATAATATTAAAGATCATTGGAGTCAATGTGTAAATATCAGGACAACTAGAAATGGAAAAGAAATGGATCTTTTGAAGCTGAAAATGTTCATATAGTATGTTGAGACTTCTTTGTTAGTACTGATATTACATTTGTACTTCATTCTATTTACAGAGAAAGTATAAAGAGTTGATTGAGTTTTTAGAGAAAACAATAAGTTTAATCAATATTAGTTAATACTCAATTTCCTTTACTACCAAAAGCATTTCCTTTATTGAATCTTACTGACTGTCTGTCTGACAAGATCGCAAACTTCCTTCTCCGCAGTCAGCAACTTTTCACATTCCTCACATACAGATGCAGAGCGACATAACAAAACAAAACAAAAATTCTGACCACAGCTGCTGCAGGGTTTTCCCACATCATCCCCTAAGATTCTGTTGAACTTCTGCCCAAAAATCCACACACACAAGCTCCTGTCCGAGTGGAAAATCTTAACAGATTTTTTGTAAAGCCTTAAAATACAGGCAGTGGAAAGTAACAGAGTTCAAACACACCAGTAAGTCACATATCGAAACATATCTCATGCACCTTTTATAAGCTGATCTGCAGTATATTAACAGAGTGAAAGGTCAGGCCGAATGGCACTGAAGGACAACAACTGTGCCTTCCTGATCCGACACCTGTGTTTGTCAGCAGTGTTGTTTGGGACAGGATGGTCACATGACGCTCTCTGACTGGCTAATAATAGTTTTCTAAATTCTACAGTGGCCAAAAAGCAGTCTTTGGCCTAAAACCTATCTAAGAGCTGTATACAAGCTGAAACGAACTCCTAAACATTAGAGAGTCTATTCTAATCTAATCCATTCTAATCTAATCCAATTTACAGCATCACGGTTTGCCACCCCTCTGCTCCTCATGGCAATGGAGGAAAACGTGATTCGGGAGAGAATGGCTTGTCTAAACCAGAAAATCTGATCATCTTTAACTGTAATGGAAGAAAATCCCATTTACACTGTGCAAAAGCAAAGACAGGAAGTAGCTTCTTATACATAATTACAAAAATATAATGAAATCCGGAGTCACCCACTGTTAATGAATGGATGGTTGGACATCAGTCCTACAACATTAAATCCACTGACAGGAATGAGGTGAATGTTACAGTGGCACTTGTCAAAATGGGGGAAATATTTGGAAGAAAGTACACAGTTCCCGATGTTGAAGTGTTGGAAAGAAGGAAAAACGAGCAAACGCAACACTCGTGGTCACTTTGTAGTGAACTAGATTACTGTTACTGTCCTTCTCTCAACTCAAACACTTGAAGGGGGAAATATTTAAGCAGATTTGGATGAATCGGAGCGGAAAAGTAAGATTTTCATTAATAAAAATGTGAAGGTGTAATGCATTGGTAAGCAAATATGAGGATTTCGACTGTAGGGTTCAGTACTGATGGAAGTGAATTTTTTATTAATGCAAATTCTTTTTCTAAATTAATTCAAGACATATTTAGACAGACAGATTATTTAAATATGTCCAATAATATTTTAGCTTTTTTCAGCAATAGAGCTAAAAAATATATATAACATTCATACGGAAACCCTCAATAAGAATCAGTAGAAGGTGGTGATGATGGTGATGAGGAAAAAAGGAAGCAGATCACTGTTACAGATTTAAGGTCTCCGGGTGATCCCTGGAGCCCAGATTTGGGAGCAATGGTGCGAGAAGTTAAAATTATATCCCTGAACACTCCCAGACTATGTCGCTCTCAGACCTGAACACTTTCAGACTAGATCACTCTCAGACCATGTCTCTCCAAGACCTGATCACTCCCAGACCTGATCACTCCCAGTCTGTTCAGGGCAATCTGTTGCTCACTGCAGCATGTTTGGATCCCCTTCTAAAAAGGGAACATTAGTCACACACAACCATCCAGAGGACAATGAAGAAGGGACTGGTGATCTGGATGATCTAGTGCACCAAGTGATCACTAATGACGTCAGCTGTTTGACACGCCGGCCCAGGAGTGGAGTGTTCCTGTGCTGGATGCCTGGAAACAGCTGCTGTGGCAAACTCCCAAACAATTCAAGGGTGTGATTATACACACACTCACAAACACATTCCTATAATAATAATAATAATAATAATAGTAATAAAAAATGGACCCCGCTGTTGGACTCACCAGCTGTCTTCGTCCTCGTTCAGACAGTCCATGTCCTCCAGATCCAGAATCTCCACCTCGTCCAGGACCGAAGACTCTCGGTCGTCGCCGCGATCCAGAGACTCGTGACGGCGATAGTACGGGGTGCTCACAGAGGCGGTGAAGGAGTTCGTGCTGGTCGTGGAGCCGTCGCTGTCGTACGCCGAGCCGTAGCCGCCGTGGTACGAGCGCCTGGGGCTCGCACAGCGCGAGTTCTCCAGTGGCGCTCCGCCGCCGAAGCACCGCACGCCGCCGAACCCCGCCCCGGTGAACCCCGCCAGACTGGCGGCCACCGCTCCGGCCGACAGCGGCGAGTCGAAGCCGGCGCTCAGCGGCCTGGCGTTGGCCACCAGGCCCCCAGAGGACGACAACAGAGCAGAGCGGCTCCGCAGCTGCTCGTTTTGCTGCTCGAGCTTCTTGACCAAGTCCTGGAGCTTCCGCACCTCCAAGTCCGCGTTGATGTTCGAGTTGATGTCCTCCATTTGGGCTGAAGGAGCGCTGCTACACCCGAAGTGGGACCAGAAATGTTTTTTTTGTTGTTCCTTAGCAAGTCAACAAGACGTTGAACGGTTTAAATCCTCTACACCGACAGTGCCGCAGCGGTACAATCCGCTCCCGGGCTGATCACCGTCATCTCTCCTGACAACTCGCACACACCAGCGGCTCGGCCGCCATCTTTACCGTCCCGCACTTACCAATCATTGAAAGTGGAAAAAACCTGACGTCTTGCGTCATCACGCACGGAAAGCGGAGACGAGCACGTTTAGGGAGTGACGGCTCACGTGAACGCGCTTTCTCCCGCTTTCCTTTTTCTTACGACGGCGTGCAAACTTCTACACACACACACTTCAATAAAACCCACATTAGCAATGAAATAAAGAGAACAGACTATTGGGAATAAATTAATACATATTCATTAACAAAAAAGGTAATGAAGTGACTAATATTGTTTAGTAACCCTGACGGCCCTCCACTGCCAAGACACCTTCTGACTGTCCCTTAACACAGATTCTCATAGCAACAGCTTATATTTTATTTAAGGATATGCGGACTAAATGTGCACCAACCACACAATATAAATCAGAACAGACAAAACAGAGCACAATATGTTCAAAAAACAGTTTATTCTGAGAAGTGAATGCAGCATTACAGTGAGTACACGGATTACAAATATACATGAAACATTTGATTTCACCTTGAAAAATCATTATAGAGTCACAAATTGGTTTGTTAGCGGTATAATGACCTCAGCTCATCATGTATCTGACCCTGAAGTTTGTTCCAAGAGGTTTCCTGACCCGTCCTTCATCTCCTCACATGCTGCCACTTCTCCATCTCCATCTTCTCCCTGATTAGTCAAGGTTTCCACCAGTCCATCCTGGTCACAGCTGATATCTTGTGACTCGTCTGCCCGCTCTTCGTCCTCTTCATCCTCCACATCCATCTCAAATACACGGACGTGGCGCAGGTTCGAGCTCAGCTGGATTAGCAGACGCGAAAACGTAGGGTTAGTTTAAATAAAACAGCAGCAACAAGCTGCAGGACAGGAATCATGTCTAAAATGACATCATTATAACTAGTTCTGTAACTACTACTACCTAAGATTGATCAACCTTAGATCTTCTAGCACTGATTGAATGGAAAAATCTCTCAGTGTAAGAGGTAGGTATACATCAAGACTCTTTTCTGTTCAGGCACCGAGGTGGTGGCATGAATTTTCTCTAGATGTCCAAACAGCTTATCTCTGCAACTCACTGCATATCTTCAAATCACGACTAAAGACCTACCTCGATCTCAAATAATTCAACTTTTTCCCTGTTTGTGTTATGTTTTTAAAAGTGCAATAATTCCTCAACAGAGTTTTTTCGGCTGATGGTATCCTAAGTATCTGGATGGTATCTGGAACCTACTGATCCAGTATTTATGTATTGATAAAGACTTTGAAGCACTTTTGTGTGTCGCTTCGGATAAGAGTGTCTGCAAAATAGTGTAAATTTATGAAGATCGTTTAAATTAAAAAAATAATAATAATAATAAAAGTCTAATCTGAAAGTATGTAGAGAACTACTTACCACACAGGACACTTTGCGAATGCCATTTACAGCCACAAACTGAGCTTTCATGTTCTCCAGATCTCGTCTCATGGTTCCCCATGTCAGGCCTCGTACGGGGAGATCATCGCTTTGCTGGTCCAACCTGCTCAAAAATTATACAGAGCTACTGTGAGCTTGATGTGCAATGAACCATTGGTGCTAACATATAAGAATAGGAGGTGGTTGCTCAATGGTTAAGGCTCTGGGTTACTGATTGGAATCCTGGGGTTGAAGGCTGGGGGTTCAAGCCCCGGGATCACCAAGCTGCCACTCTTGGGGCTCATGAGCAAGGGCCTTTATCCTGTGCTCTGACCCCAGCTTCCTAACATCGCTGGGATATGCGAAGAAATATTTCTACTGTGTTGTAATGAACATGTGACACATAAAAGTATTTTCTTTCAAAAGGCGACTTTATCACTAGTATGACTACCACTTTACTATTTTAAAGCATATTCATTTTCGAGAAACTTTTACTTCACTGCATTATTAATGCGGAGTAGCTTACGTTCTAACAGAGTTAGCAGTCATTACAAGAGCGGCCTCTAGAGGCGAATCACTACGCCGTGTGCAGTTTGTTTTTACACGCGTGACTACACGCTGCAAGGAGAGTAATAGTTTATATTTATTATATGAATATATTTATTAATTGACATTTTTTTCATGTTGCACATTTCCATGATTTTGTAGGGTTTTTTTTGTAATAAAGTTCAGTACTATTTTTCATGGAGTCTGTTTGCCATGTTTGTTTTTTTTTATCCAGTATCTATTTTAATCGGTTATCGGCAAGTGCAATCCAACATTGCTATTGGTCAACCTCTAGTTATTAACGTAGCCTAATCATTTGTATTTCACCCAACAACCATAGGCAAAAGTGAGTAAATGTTTTGATTTCAACAGCAATGAATATATATATAAAAAAAATGTCATTATTACAGTAATAATGCTTTTTTTAATAGGCGATATATCTGTTGAAAAGTAATGCTCATTTGTCTGTACGGTTCAGAACAAAATAAAAAAATTAATCTAGCATTAGGAGGCATAAAATCTCAACAATAATACTGGTAGTCACTCCAGCCCATGTAAATTTCTGTTACAGACAGACCTGGCCGGCTCATTATAGAAAGGGAAAAAAAAGGATGTGACCCCTGTTTCAAACCTGCCTCCTAAAACAGCAGGATATCATTTTTAGAGATTTGGGGATTTGTGAGCCCACGCTACAGATATGCCACTGCGAACAACTTGCAGGACAATCAGTTCTCTGGTGTGGATCAGTCTAATTGCAGCAGGCATAAGTATAACAGCACACAGAAAGAGAAACAACGTGAACAGTATCTGAAAAAGATCAGATGCTGTGTTTTACAAACACACACTTAAAGACAGTGAGTTTCTGGCTGGATATTGTTAGTTACAGATTCCAAAAGTGTAACCTCACAAACTAATATTTTGGTGCATCATAACAGAAAAATCATCAGCTGCTGTCACTAGTATTTACTTTTTTTAAAAGAAAAGTGTAAATAAGTATAAATATCAATAATTCCAGTGATGTACCTAAAAGCAGGATCCCAACTAAACTCCGTCTCACAGCTGAGGGCAGGGCCGAGAGGGAGCTGGGCCAGAAGACGGCGCTTGTGCTCGTTCTCTTCCTGGGCTTGCAACACCACAGTTAAAGTCTCATCATCGTAGAGACGGGCATCAAGGCATGTATAGGAGCAATCACTGCAATGCAATGAGATTTTAAAAATGTGTCAAAAAAAATAATAAAAAGATGGAAGGTTTATATTTTGGTTTATATTATAAAACTTACGAGTGTTCAGTTCCTGCTACTTCATCATCAACCCCAGTGTGGAGAGTAGTATTTAGATCTATAGCCACCAAACCATTTTGGACCGATCTATATATTTAAATAAATAAATAAATAAATAAATAAATAAATAAATAAATAAATAAATAAAAAAATTGGAAGTCTTCTTATTGGAGTATCTTTAATATAAAGATACTCCAATAAGAAGACTTCCCTCAGAGTGCTTTAGTAAAAACAATGTGTGAGAGTGTGTGTTTGTGTTCAAGGAGAGAGATTATTTAAGGAGAGATGGGACAAACACCTGTTTGGGTCTGTTGCTCTTCTCAGTATACAGATTTTAGAAGTGGATATCTCTGGCATACAGAAGATTACATAGAGCATCCCAGCATTTTTATCATTCCATCTGTAGGGCAGGGGGGCAATGAGCAACCAAATGAATCATATAATTACATTTCATTACAATAACTATAATAAGAACATATATATATATTAATCAGAACAATAAAACATTGTGAATTAAACTACAATACTGGTAGTATATTCAGTGATTTTATATGTTCACAATAGTTATTAATTAACTGATTGAAAAAAATATTGATTTTCCTCTCCTGTTTGTTCAATTCCCTAGCCAGCATTCCCTTATTACATCCATAAAACTAACACAAACCAAAGTTAAAATATATATATAGTAGAAGTATATATATATAAGGTTCTTGCAGCATATTACGGAAAATGGTACACAGAGTGGCCCGTCAATTCTGTGCCATAACATGCCACTCTACAAGAACATGGGCATTACTTAGTGTTTGCACCACACCAGAAAACCTGTGCTGCTGCTACCTAGACATCAGGGTTGATGGTGGTAGATACCCCTGGTAAATACCCAGAGTAAAACCAGTTTGTCATTTTAAAATGGCCTGCTCTTGTAAAACGTCATTACAGTAAAATGTCAGAAATGAGGCAGTGACTGTGTTACAGGTGTACACTTACAGTGACGGAAGCTCAAACAGCCGCGAGGTGTTCTCAGAACTGTAGGAAAACAAAAAAAGCAAACACATCGGCGCATCTCTTATCTGAGAAACAGCTTTAATGAGCGCATCAGTGTTATAGTGTTAGAGAGAGTGTGTTACCTCTCAGGCACCGAGTACAGCCGCAGACACGCAGCCTGCTTCACTGAGCTCCCGATTACCTCCTGACCAAAAAGAAGACAAACAAATAAAATGCATTTTAAATCGCTTTTAACATATTTGCATCTGTAAAAAACTATATTTATACATAAAATTGTTAGTAGATGCGCTTTACATTCTAAAGTGACCAATAATTTGTGATCGATATTTAATATGTAGATGGATTTCTTGTCGCTAAACTGTTTCTCGAGCACGTTCTCTTAGCACCACTTCTACGTGCACAAGGTGTATCATAACACCACTGAGACCGAGGCGTGTCCTTAAAGTCACATAGAATACAGATTAACATGGCAGAGGTAGAGCTGCATCTTCCTAAAGACAGAACAGGAAAACGACGTCTGGTTTTATTTCATATTTCTCTTTTTTTTTTTTTTTGCCCCACAAAGACCTTTGAGTAAAAAGGGCCATTTGTTAGAAGTCAGAAGGCACTTAAGTAAGTGAACTGCATATCCAATTTTTTTTACTATTGCATCAAATCACATTGTGTTAGAATATTTTGTCTTCATGCTCTATGTTGAGTTTGGCTTCACTAAAAATAAACATAAATTTGCACAAAGCATCAATATTTGTCTATGCCCATGTTGATTAGAGTATTAAAAACGTATTAACTTAAAAGTATTAAATTTATGTGCAAACACAGAATTAGTATTCAGTTCCAATGTGACAACAGCTGAGAAAAAAAAAAGAATATAGATAGATAGATATAGATATATTCATATTTTGTACACTGTATCCCAAGGGAAATAGAAAATTGTATACTGTATAGTCATAAATAGGGGAAAAGATTGCAAGTTTGGTGTGTGTGTGAGTGTGTGTGTGAGTAAAGTTCTTATGCTACAGCAATTCCTATTCATAACGGTTTATTTCTGCCTGCACACACACACACACACACACACACACACACACACACACACACACACACCTAACCCAGCACTGCTTCAGAGGCAAACTTTAAAGAGAGGAATGAGAAAAAAAACCCTGTATGTTTTCAGGTGTTTTTTTCTTTTTCAACTGGGACGTGTAGAGAGCTGTGACTTTTTTTTTTTTTTTTAAATGCAATTTAACATTCAGAAACCGAACCAAACATAGGAACTCTGAAGTTACGGCTGTGTGATAGATAGAGAGTCTGAGAAATATGCAATTATGTGTGCAGATGAGTAATAGATTTACAGCTGGTTTTTGCAGACAGAGGTCAATGGAGCCCTCCATCAACCTTTTCACAAAGTGCAGAGACTTTTGAGGGTAGGTGGGGAACAGCAGAGGACTTTCTGCAAAAAACAAACAAAATAAATTAAAAAAGTCAAAATGAGAAGCCTCAAACCCTAATTCTACAATATTCAAGCAGTCTAAAAATGGCATAGCGTACAAAAACAAAAAAATAAACAGGAGAGAATTATCCATACTCCAACCCTAACTGCCCAAAGATTATGTGCATTTATATACTTATATATTTATTGTTTTATCAAAGTGCAACCCAGTTTTTTGGGAGCCCCTGTACATGCTCTCATGCAGTTATCCAAATAAAAAAAAGTCAAAAAAAAAAAAAAAGTCAAAAGCTGCATATAAGAAGGTGCAATACTTATTTTTTTTAACATGCAAGATTTATTTTTAAATAGTTGACTAATAGACTGATAGTTGATTGCTGGAACTATCGGCAAAAATCCATACCGATAGTTTTTTCGGGTTGCGTCTGCGCTGGAGTGGCTGGGAAGTTCTGCTAATATTATAAGTGCGGCCTCTAGAGGTAAATCACTAAAGCCACATGCTGTTTGTTTAGACACGCGAGACCTGGTGCTATATCTCATTCACGATAGTTCAAAAAGATCTAAAGATGCATTAGTATATGTTGAATTTTACAAACAATACTTCTAAAGCTTTTATTAACTGATGATTCATCATTTACCAGCAAGTACGATTCAACCTAGCCAGCGACCTCTAGTCGTTCGACCTCTAGTTATGACAATGTATTAACAATGTGGCCTTAGCAAAACATTTGGAAACTGGATTTCTAATCTGGAAAGCTAGTATGGTTTTACAGAGATTCTAGATCTTTTATGTGTTTGGATAACAGCATAAAAGGTACATGGGTGCACATTAAAGTGGACACAGATTGTAGTTCATAATAAGAGAAGAGTCATTGCCTTTTAGCTTTTTGGTCTTTTGAACAAACGTCACCCAGTGATTGCCTTCCATATTTGGGGGAGACACTAAATCTTCATCTTCATCTTTCAGATACTGGAGGGTAAATAAATAAATAAATAAATAAATAAATCAACCTCTGAGTGATCATTGCTGACAAAACATAATAATGACTAACAAATATAATACATATTACATACAAGATTTAAGGCAATGCATTATAATATTTTCGCTATCATGACAATTTTCTCATGATCAACATAAAAACCTGTTTTCTCACGAGGTACTTGTATCGCGAGAAAATCTCACGCCTTGTGTCTGAAATGGCTTTACTAATTAAAGTTACTAATGCAATAATTTTTGCAGCAAATGTGGACTTTATCTCTGCAGGAGAGCGAGAGAGAGAGAGAGAGAGAGAGAGAGAGAGAGAGAGAGAGAGAGAGAGAGAGAGAGAGAGATAGTTTAGAGTTTCCCAAAGAAAAACCTGACAAAAATTGAAGATAACAATGTTTATGTAGAGACAACAAGAAAATTAAGTCGAGATCAGGAGAAAACAACTTTTGCTATGGTGAGAGAATCAAGTTTTGATGAAAAGGAATCAAGAAAAATAAAATTAGACTCTATGCCCTCATAGGATTTCTGTATTAAATAAATGTGCATGTAATTCAAATCCTGCAATCCCATCTAGTACAAAGACAGTAAGAGGTTTCTTTTAGGACACATACCCATATACAGACAGACTCGGCTGACTTGTCCTTACCTGCCCCACTCGCTCCACGTTGAAGTATTTTCCTTTGCGATCAAACAGCTCCTCATTCTGTCACGACAAAGAAGCCGAGCGGACAATGCAGTATGCTGTAAAGACTTGTACTAATGTTTAATGAAGTGCTTGCACAGTATTTACTCACGGCACTGAAATGCTCCGAAAGGAAATCGGCAACGAATGCCAGGTCCTTCTGGGTCATCTGGGGACACGGGATTACAATTAGTACTCATTTAGTTCTACAATTAGTTTGATCTAAAGTATGACAAGTTGAGGCGGTGGGGTTGGGGGGGAGTGGCTATCAAATATAAAAAAAAAAATCAGTTTGAATATACAGCTCAGAAAATGTAAACATGTATTTCTATTGGATTTAATTGAATTCAATGGAATATTAACTTCCATTAAACTGTGCTATTTTAACATTTACGACATTTGGCAACCAAAGCGATCTATAGTAGTCCTTGACTTGAAAGGATGCGTTGCGATGACGCCATCGTAACTTGAAAATATCGAGACATGGCCCAGTCTAACCAGGAGTCTTAAAGAATGGTGATTAGTATAGGGTAGTGTACTGTTAATAACTGAACACATTACAGTACATAACTTCGCAAAACAGTCATTTACAGTACCGTAATGTATAAACTATACAGTATATACGAGCACCGGTTCGCGAGTGAGGGTCGAAGTTGGATGTGCTCCGTTTCAGTGTCAGGTGACGCCAATAAAAAGGAGAGACAAGAGCTAGAATTGGGCTTTGAAACACCAAAAACACAGAAAGTATACATGCCCCAACACAGAGACAAGTGAAGTCTGTGGAACGCTTGCGAGAGTATGGATCTCACAATGCAGGAAATCCGTACACCTGGCAACGCATCATACCATAGGTATATACTGCTACCATTGCCTTCTGCACAAAACAACATATTTGTACAATTTTGTCGTATTGCTATCGTCATCGTAATGTCGAAAGAATCGAAAGTCGAACCATCATAACTCGGGGACCAGCTGCACTTACTGTATGTATTTCTTTTTTTATACAATTGAGCAGGTTAGGGCCTTGCTCAAGGGCCCATTAGTGCCAGCTTGGTAGAGCTGGAATTTGACCTTCCAGTCAGAAGTTCAACACCACTGAACTCTCACTTTCCAATGAAGCTGTTCCTCAGGGTTCTCACCTTATTTAGTTCTGCTGGGACGTGATCTTCGGACATGCGCAGCATCGCTGACCAAGAACAGGAGAGAAGGAAAAAAAAAAAAAAAAAAAAAAGGGAAAAAACACGATTACATCAGTGATGACTTTTTCATGGTCCATTTGTAAGTATTAAAAATAAATAAAACACATGCTCAAAACAAGGCAGAGAGCTTCACGCTTACCGACGTAAAGCCATCGGAAAAACGCCTTAAAATTCTTCATACTTTTATCAATCACTCTGGAAAGAAAACGCACACACACACACACACACACACACACACATACAATGAAGAGCTCGATGATGAATGGCTTAGGACACGATTACAAGCGTGCTTTCCCGCACTGCATAGCAGAGGGACATGTGCTGGCCATGTGGTGAGACTTACTGTAATAGTTCACTAGCCTTTAGTGTGAAGGAGCCCACTGCTGTGATGGCGTCTAGACACAAAAAGACACAGCACAGTACTAATGAGTCCTCGTTTTTCGATACCGTTTCAACGTGTTTTAATATGTTCCTATAAATAGATTATGATGACTCTTACGTTCAATAGCTGCCGGGTCCAGACCAAGAGGTTGAAACTTTTGCTTCCACAAAGCCATGCCTTTCACTTCGCTCAGATGGTACAGCAAAGCCTCTGAACCACTGACAGAAGGTGAGAAAGTTGCATGTTAATCAACATAGAGCACAAGTATTGGCAATAAATACATAAAGTCAGTGGAACTATGCGCCGGAAAAAACTTAATAATGGTTCTGAATGGTGCTACAGAAAATCTCTACTGTCATGAGATCGTTGAGTGAATGCAAAAATTGCTAGGGTGAAAACGTGACTTTATCGCTTGTCATTGCGATATCAGCCAATCACCAGCATCTGTGAGCTAGCGTATGTGGAAGAGAGCCGACAGCTATTTCCGGCGAATGCGTTACGCTGTTAGTAAAGAAAGGATTGGCTGGCTTCAGACGCGACTTCTCCTGTTCCTTCAAGACGTTATACCTCTGTAAGTGACTGATAACCAGTTTCTGGATGCTTGAGTATGACGACTCGATGGACTGGCCCAACATCTTCAAGCCCTTTCCAAAGGCAAAAAAGACAACAGTTGAGTTTCAGCAACATTTCTTTTTGCATTGTGTGGAAGACACAAAAATATATATATCAATTAAACCATTAAGAATATTACATTCTCCAGACTTACTTTGACAGTCAGCTGATTCATGAGAAGAGCTTGCAGTTCAGGGCTGGAAAAAAAAAATTACACTAAGTGTAACTAAGTGCCCCCTGTTGGACAATTGAAGCTATAGCAGACTAATGTCTTTTCACTCTAAGAGCTCTGCCATAATTTGCACAGGTGTTGTAAAAACTGATTATAACAGATGCTGCCCAGAAGCCACCACCTCATCTCATCTCACATGCCCCAAAGACTCATGAAGCTCAGGACTGAAGACATGATAACTGTTTGTTGAACTTGTTAATGTGAACCAAAATCTAAGCAAAATGTAAAATTCCCTGACTTTCACTGACTAGCTACATTTTCAATTCCATCATTGACCGCATGCTACCTAACATAGGCTACCTGTTTAAATATTTATTTTGTTCATTATAACTAGCTAGCTAATGTTATAGCTGCAAACCACTTTGTTCTGATGACCTGGATGACCAGTGGGAGCTTCAGGCATCACAAGATTTCAGCCAGACACTTTGCTGGTGTTAAGCCGAGACGTTCTCCACCGTGTCTCACACTAATGTCACTGCTGGAGGTGCGAGCAGCTTTATTGGCTGACTGCTGTTCTCTTGGAGCTATTAGGGGAGGCTGTAGTAAAGCAGTGATGGGCACTTGGGATGAAGCTCCTGTCAGCTTTATACAGGTAGCATGCTCGATAATAGTTTTACTAATTTTACATTTAGCTTTTCTTTCATCTACTTTTTAAAAGTCTTTGAAGAGATCATTTTGTAGCCAAAGCTCTTGAAAATAACATTTTCCTGGCATGTTTGCTTCAGTTGACTGGTACAGTCTGGTTTCCATTTGACTTAAGTAACTGCAAGTTGATAAGCAGAAACAGAATAAAATTGAAAATTGAAGCCTAAACCATAACAATAGGTGTGATTTACGGTATAGAAAAACTTTATTTTGATGGAAACTCAAATTTTGTTTGTTAATGAAAACTAACATTTAACCCTAACCAATATTCCATGTCTTAGACAAAAATAATATAAATTTCCCTCACTTTTAATGTCTGGAATAGACCTTTCAAAATTCCATGATATTCCAGAAATTCCATGACCCATGGGAACCCTGTCTATAGACATGGAATTAATAAAGCTTAATCCAGCTAAGCGATTCACTGGGAGAAAAATTTAACTCAAGTTTGTATGAGGAAATAATTGGAAAAATAAATTTAAAAAATCTATATTTAACAGATACAACCAGATTAGACTGGTGGTGTCTGATCTCTTCAGTGTCTGTACCTGGCATGTCCCCATAGCAACAGCTCCAAGAACTCATCTTGAACCTGAGTACTCGTATTCTTTTCCTGCAAAACAGCAAGAGAAAAAGTTGTCATTTATTATTGAAACAAGCAGCATTAAGCATTAAAGCATTAAACAGCGTTATTGAACCTGGACAAATTTGGTCAGGCGGAGATCCATTTGCATGAGGATGTCTTCCCAGGCTTCACACATACAGGTGAGAGACAGACGCAGGTACTGCAAGAGGACAAAGAAGTCAATGTCAGGATGCCAAGAGTGTGTAAAACTGTTACTAATGCTAAGGGAAGATTTTTCAATGACACCATATACCATTATATTCCCTAGTTTGTTGCATATAAACAAAAGAAACGTGCATGTTTTTCTTAAAAACAAAACAGAACACAAAAGACTAGGTGGACCCCTTTTCCTGACATCTTACCAATATTAGACCCTACTGACTGCCTATTCACATATTTACTTAATTATTTATTTATCTTTTTTAAAAGTATATTTTTGTTCATTTTTTATAAGGGATAAAAAAAAAAAAAAGGAAGTGTGATTTTACTTTTAATGTATTTCGATATTTCACACCTGTTTTTTCTATTAAACTTGAAAACATACACAACAATGCCAAAGATATAAAAAAATTGTAATAAACAGTTGTAGCTGTAACAGCTGTAAGCTGTAACAGCGCAGGGTCACTGTGGCTACTCACTCCATACCGGAAATAAGATTTATTATTAATATATATATTTTTATCCAAGCAGGCATTTTTTTTTTTTTTTTTTTTGCAATTGCTTTTAAAAATGTAAACATTTGCTGTTCACAAATGTTAATAATAAACAGCATTAACAAAAAAAGACAAATTTGTTTTGCATTTCTTCCCCCAAACCATATCAAAATTAAACCGAACTGAGAATTTTGTCTATAGTTACACCAAAATAATAATACAAAAACACAGGAAGACAATATTGAGCTCCGAACCTGTATTAGGGTGGAGATGTGTGTGAATTTGCGGGCCATCCTCGTCAGCTCTGGGAGACATGAGGACAGCAGGCCAGTGTCCATCTAAATGAAAGAAACAAGAACATCCTAATGTGAGCACTGGCCCACTGTTTAATCCCGATCATTACCTGTCACCCACATGCAAAACCTGCCTCAAAATATCTGATATCTACAGGACAATGCTTTGTTATCTTATCTACAGTATCCCACAAAAGTGAGTGCACGCCACTTCTCAAGGGACAATACTATAGAAATGAAGCTAAGTTGACTACTGCTTTGCTGAGGAAGCTGAAGGTGATGAAGTGGACAAGTATGTCTCCAGACCTAAACCCTATTGAGCACCTGTGGGATCCTCAAGCAGAAGGTGGAGAAGCGCCATGTGTTTAACATCCAGCAGCTCCGTGATGTCATTATGGAGGAGTGAAAGAGGATCCCAGCAACAACATGTGCAGCTCTGGAGAATTTCATGCACAGGAGGATTAAGGCAGTGCTGGATGGTGCTCATACAAAATATTAACACTTTGGACACTCACTTTTATTGGCAGATATTTAGACAATAATGGCTGTATGTTGTTATTATTACTGAGTTCAGAGGACAGTAAATCTGTACTGCTGTAAAACCTGCACATTGACCACTCTAAAATATGTCCAAGTTTCATTTCTACAGTATTGTTTTTTAAGGAGATATAAAATAGTTGCTGAAATGTGAGGGGTGCACTCACTTTTGTGAGCTACTGTATACTAAATATAAACAGCAACAAACAGAAAAACAAAGCTGAAGATTATCAAGACCTGGTCCCTGAGGTGTTTCATTCACCTGGATGTATTGGATCTCAGACTTCCTGATCGAGGATTTAATTTCCGTTATGACTGAGAGAGATTTGAGGTCACTGGACAGACAGAGGCTGCGGCACGTACCGGTGATCTGAGAACGCCAAAGCACAATTAGTTCTTTCTGACAAGGTAAAAAGCAATAAATACTGTATAAGTATAAAGGCAGCAAGAAGCAGAGGAAAGAAAAGACTAAGTCGCACCCCTTTTAGCGTGGCGATCTTATACAGTCCATACGCATAAAGTTCCACAAAACCGGACGGCCCGCTTACGACTAGGATGTTGAACCTTCATGGAAGAAAATAAAATAAAAAAGTGTTATATATAATTTATATACAACACCTATATTTAATAATAATAATATATTTCATATTAATAATAATATTATAGAATATATTATATAATAATATATATATTCCAGATTCAGGGTATATATTTCAAATTTCAGGGTCACCAAAGCAGGAAAGAAATCCAAACCACTGACCTGACGTCCCCCAGCAGGTTAGTGACTTCATCAGACTTCTCTTCACTGCAAAATCAGATCATACATACATCACATGATGAAGTCTGCAATCTGGTCTCCCCCAGATGTTAGACGAATCAGGCTCCTCCTATAGAAGCATCCAATCTTCAACTATTCGGGGGCGCCCCCTAGCGTAAACCGAAACTAATTCGTTTCAAAAGCTACATATAAATGAATAATACACTTTATTGCCAAAAGTATTGGGTCACCTGACCTTTCCTGCTGTATGTGGTTCTTTTCCAAACTGTTACCACAAAGCTGGAGGCACTCAATTGTACACGTCTTTAAAATAAAATTTTGCATTCACTTGAACTCACTGAATTTACTGATTTCTCTCCAATAACTGTGAACTGCCTTACTTATGAAACAGGAGCCACGTCAGCGCATTGCATCCACCCACCTGAAAATCTTCGATGACGTGCTGTAGCTGAAAACACAGAACGCAAAAACGCTTGAGAACGAGCATTCAAAACATAGCGCATGCAAAGACAAATCGAGCAAAGCTCCGACCCTGACGTCCAAACTGACCTCTTGGGTAACGTTGGTAGCTTGGGCAGGAAACGGTTGGACTCGTCCTCTGACTCGTTAGCCGAGGATGATGACGGCGAGCTGTTTAAAAAAATTAAGTTATTTGATGAAATCACTCAAATTCAAGATGTTGGCCTTTTCACCAGAAGGTCGTGAGTTTAAACCCTGCTACCACCTCAATTGCTCAGTTGTATGAATGAGATAATTGTGAGTCACTCGCCTGCCAAATGCCGTACATATTAATGTATTAATAATTACAGATAAGACCCACTTGCTGTCACTCTGCACTTCCATCCAGTGCATACAGGACACTGGGCCATCCACAGGAAACAGGTGGAGGATCTCAGCCTTCTCAGCATCACACAGGACGACCTGCTTGGTGTCGCCCACACTGAACGCCAAGACTGTCAACAACAACAACAACAACAGAGAAATATTAAAAATAGGGACGTGCATCTTCATGCATGGCCCTTTCACACACAGGCCTTTGTAGTGCAAAGTAAATAAATAAATAAATAAATAAATAAAAGATACACGATACACAAGAACTAGACGTTCTTTTCCTGTTGTGTCAACAGGAAGTTACAGCTCTACCTCTGCCATGTTAATCTGTATTCTATGTGACTCTCAGGACACGCCTCGGTCTCAGTAGTGTTGCGATGAGTCACGTTCACGTAGAAACAGTTTAATGGCGAGAAATCGATCTACATATCAAATATCGCTCACAAATTATGGGTCAATTTGAAAATAAAAGGTAAAGCGCTTCTACCAATGATTATATATAAATAAATAATTTTTTTACTTTTATCTGATGCACACTTTTACACACACACACACACACACATATACGTGTATATATATATATATATATATATATATATATATATATATATATATATATATATATATATATACATACATATACATATACATACACACACACACACACACACATACATACATACACACACATTATATACATAAATATACATGAATGTAAAATAGCCTTGCCACTGAAATCTGGTCTGATATCAAATAAAACATCTAAATGCAAAGCTGATTTAGAGAGACACTGCCCAAAGGTCCTGGCTCTGGAAATCCAGATTACTGATCTGAAACTCTCAGAAACAGGAACAGAAAGTATCCGCGGCACAATAACAGCCTGTTCGGATTCGGAGTCATTCCAGGGTCAATTGCAAAATCTCTGCTGCATCAATCAATACTGCGAGCATTCATGGCATGAAATCGGATCAGAATTCATGTGTCAAAGCTGTCAATCAGATTCGGCCCCCACATTGACGCTTAGTACATATCATTTAAGTTCTACCTCCTGGGTAAAAAAAAAAGAGCTTACTTTTGCCATCAGGCCTCCAAGCCAAGGAAGTGATCTCTTTTCCGGTGTTTTCATTTGGCGCTAAACTCCAAACACGCTGGAAATTAGCAAGACGGTGGAGCAAAAGCTGAAATTGAACAAATTAAAATTAACGGCGGTCAATTACACACAGTAAGATCGTCTGGGAGCTGTGACAATGTAATACATCAATCATTTTCTTCTTAAAACAAGCTGTTTATTTGAACCTGCTTCTGAGAAAACACACACGTCGTGATAAATGTTGTTTATTGCAGATCACGACGTAATTTTTTTTCATTGTCAAGGGGCATCTTATCATCCACAAACCTTTGGCACCCCAACCCACTGCCCCATCACCTCCAAGCTGCCATGAAATAAATTTCATTCACTCTCAGAATAAAATATAATCTGCATGATCATGTGAATATGTGCTTTTGAACATCCCAGGTCAGATTTATGACCTTAGTAATATAAGCTCCACTCTTCAGGAAGGATTTCCACTAGATGTTTCTGGAGTGTGTGTAATTCCTCTACAATAGCATGATTGAGTACTGATACTGGTACTGATGTGGATGAGGTCAGGTGAGGACACCTGGGGTGCAGTCAGTGTTCCAATTCATTCCAAAGGATTTCAGTAAGGTTTAAAGCTCTATAGCAGGAGATCTTCCACCGCAACCCAACTAAAGCAGATCTTTATGGAGCTGGCTATGTGCACAGGGGTATTGTCATGCTGGAAGAGGTTTGGGTTTTCTAGTTCAAGTGAAGGGAAAATGTCATGCTACTGCATCCCAAAGACGTCCAGTACAATTGTGTGCCTCCAGATGTGTAGTAACAGTTTAGTGAAGAACCGTGTGTGTGTGTGTGTGTGTGTGTGTGTGTGCTGACCTCTCCGGTTGTGTTAGCCAGGGCTATGAGATCCCTCTTTGGAGACCAGGCCATGTAGAGGACAGGGTTGGGGAGCTGCTTCTCTCCCACCTGCCTGAAAGCTCGCATGCTGAAAGACTGTACACAGACCCAAACTTTAAGAAGGTCCTTTATAAAGCTATATGTAGCTCCTTGCTAGCTGCATTAGTCGTCTTCAGCAGTTAAAGGAGCCTATAATGTCCCCTAACACTCACAGACCACCAACACGGACACGTGATAGACTGATAAACTCCATCTGAACTGTTACTGTTAGATTTGTTTCCTCTGTTTGAAACGAGGACGCTTTTCAACCGGAGACTTCCGGGAAAACGGGGCGCACAGCTAACACCGACCAATCAGAGCTCTCCTTTACCCGCTCGCGAGCCGTTAACTAGGGAAGCTGATAAGTGACAAACTAGTAAGAGAAGGAAAACGCGGAACAACCTTTATTTTTTATTTATTGAACATTTTTAACACGATATATACATATACAATGGCACTGATAAACGCAAATAAAGAAATATTAAGCAAGGCACATTTGCATTTATGATTTTTTTTTGTTGCCCAAATTCAACATTACATTGATGAAAAAAATCATTCATTTCGTCATCTAATATCACTCCAAACATAATGTGGGCAGTGACTGAATATTTTGTCTCCAACCTATTAAACATATTTTTCCAGAACATTCTGGAATACACACAAAAAAAAAGACAAGATGATCAGTTGTCTTTATGTCAGTTCGACAGAAAAAAGGCATTTACTTCAAAATTAAACGAATTAAATTGTCTTAAAATCTAAAAAAAGATGAGGGATATATTCTATTAAATATATCTAAAAATGTTTTTCCTTTGCTTTAGAAGCCAGTGGACAGCTAAAATATTGTGTTTGCAATTTTTTATTATTGGCTTATTAGCTTGCAAAATACCGTTTTGCTACAAGGATGATGAATATAGTACAAAATTAAAACAAAAGCGAATAAGTTTGCTGGGAAGCATTGCTTTGAGAACCTCCAGACCTTCCATACATACTTCCCACATGCTTAGTGCTTCATTTGTAAAGGTGCAATAGTTGATTTTTCAACGTGTAATGTATTTAAAATTACCTGGAAGATATTAAAAACATAGTACAAATGTGTGCTTTGAGCCACAACTACAGCACAAGTGTACAAGGTGGATGAGAAATGTTTGTGTTTGAGCCAACAATACGATACATATGAAGCAGCTACCTTTGGGTTACGATTTACCTCAATTACGATGCATTACGATATGTTTTTTTCGATGCGAATATGTTAAAAACCATTCATCGGGATACAAATGGCAACCTTTTTTTAAATCGATGCATCACATCGTTTACTTTTATGTCAGTGCATCAATGCGGATCAGTGACTCTTACTATCCCTAATAGGCACTATACAGACCAATGCAAATCTTCAGTACAGGGATCTGTGAGCAGTGGAATTGGTTTAAGTTTTTTAAATTCACAATACACATTATATGATTATTTATTATTTTAATTATTACATATAGAATGAAAATGTAACTCAACCCACCATAATGTAGAATCAGTGCAATCATTTATTGATCCATAGAAAATCTATCTATGGTAATCCACGGGCTGTGGAAGGTCCATACAGGGGCTTGGGGACCCGTGTGCTACATTATTATATATCACTACATAGTGAAAAAAATTATACCACAATAACAGTTTGATGAGTGAGTAATTCTTCTCTCAAAAACACTCAAAAGACTGTTAAAAACCTTTAAATCATGACATTATTTATTGATCTTGTTCCGAATCAAGTCAAGTACGCTTTTATTGTCATTTCAGTCATACACAGTAGAATACACAGTAAAGATAAATGTTTATTCAGGCCTGAGGTGCTACATAAAGCAACATAAATGAACACAAAAAAACACAAAACTGACTTGGATGCTACGATGCTAACTGCACGTGTCTGTCCTCTTTCTTTGAATTGAGGAGTCAAATGGTTTGTGGAAATAAACTATTACACAGTGTGTATGTGAGGGCCAGAAGACTGTACCTTTTCTAGGCAGCATGTGTGTGAGATCATACTGTACAGCAGTCAGAGCTCTGGCTGAATTACATTTTATATAACTTTGATATGATTTTTTTAAAGATGTTGTTTGATTATACACTTGTTTTTACTACGTGAAGACAGAATCAGAATTAGAATCAGAATCCTCTTTTTCGATGGCTTGTACTAGGGCTTTGTCATGAAATGATGGTCATATAAAGAAAACTCTAAAAACTATGGAAATAATACAGCAATTCATGACACTATAATTATTATATTCCAAATGTATACTTTTTATACAGCACAATATATTTTGAATTAATTATTGATTCATTTTATTGTATTAATTTATTAATCCCTGTACCTGACCTAGTGAACTAGCTAGAAGATGTGTTTTTGATAAAGACTTGCTATATATATACAGTATCTCACAAAAGTGAGTGCAGCCTAAGTGATAATAGCTGTACTCTTGTATTTAAATTAGTTGCTTTGAGTTTAATTTTCTCATGTATATATACGTAGATATCTATCTATATAAATGTACACACTCTGCAGCACGAGCAAGATACATTTCAAAATAAATTTCTTAATAAATGATGGCCATTAAACCATTACAAATAGTGTTTGTGACATGACACAAACAACACCAAGTGTAAGTCTGTGATGGCAGTCAGGCTGTGATAAACCTTGCATGGTAGACATTCTTCTGTATATAGTCAGGAGGCTTAAATGTAATCAGTGGATTGTTGGGAAACGGGAATAGCTCCGAGCTGTCAGACTCTTAGCAGTGAATATGATAAGGGCCCTTAAATAGAGCTTTGCTGCTTCTCTTAAACTCACTCACTCACAAACACACACACACACACACACACACACACACACACACACACACACACACACACACACACACACATATACCACAGTCACTTTCAAACACCTCTGAGATGCAGCAGCTATCATTAAACAGCAGACAGGCTCCCATTTCCCCTTCTAAGTTTAAAATCAGGCTTAATATCAGTCACTTAGACAGTCAGTCAGCGCAAAGTCAAACTGGAGAAAGAAAGACTGGATCAGAGTATACAAGAATGCTAAAAAGGGAAATTCATTAGTTATATGTGTTACATGGTTTGTGTTTGTGGTGCTTAAAGCAATGTGTTGTATCAGGCTTCTCTCAGTATTTAGTAAATGAGCCACTTTTATAACTGGCCCTCATGGATGCCTGATTTGACACTCGCTACATTTATATCAATATAAGATTGATTTAAATTAGACACAAGTAGACATGGTTTTGGCAGCTGTACGCACAAATAATAACGTGGTTAACTTTAAAAAAAATAAAAATAAATACCATTGTATTTACAAAATCACATCTTGACATGTTAAAAAAAATGTGATTAAGGGATCTGCGACCATTCTTTCACAGAGACCCTTTCCAGATTCCACAGATTTGAAGGTCCACACTGGTGGACTCTCGTGTAGACAGGTTGTCTATGGGGTTTAAGTCAGGGGACTGGGACGGTAATGGCAGGATGACATTTTTTAGTGGTCAGTAAACCTTTTTTGTGTTAATTTTGATTATGTTTTAGAATTGTCTTGCAGGAAGATTAAACCATGGACCATTTCAAGCTTTCTGGAAGACACAGTCAGGCGTCCACGATACAACAGAAAACAGAAAAGAGGCACCACCATATTTAATACTCGGCATAAGATACTTTTCCATATGACTACCTGTCTGTGTACCAAACCCACCACTGGTGTTTCTTTTCAAAAAGCTGTATTTTGGCTTCATCTTACCATAGAACCCAATCCTGTTTGAAGTTCCAGAGTTTCAGTAGTGCCTGGCAAACCGAAGACGCTCCAGTTTGAGTTCTTGAAACCGGTCAAAACTATTTGTGTTGATGTTGCTTACATTGTAGTTTTGAAAATGTTCTGATCTCAGGACATTACATTACAACTTCTACTTCAACTTCAACTCCCCAGGTGTAATCCATGTTGAGACAATCTAGATACATGTCCTCTTCCAGGTTCATTTAAATCTTTTCCAGTTGACTTGAACTTGTTTGTTATTACCCTGATGGTAGAAATGGGCATATTTTTGAGAAATTTGTGCTATTTTCTTATTGACAATTTCCAGTTATGTGAAGCTCGACAACATTTAATCTTGTATTACACCTATATTCTGTTCTCTTACATGTTGTGATGAATGAATTCCCCTGTGAAACCGGAAGACATAGTTGAATAATTTCCTGTTCCTAGCCAACCAGATGTACGAAAAGAAAATCACATAAAATATTTAAAATGTATTCAATTGATATGAATTTCAATACCTTTGCCACACACATATTAAACAATATATAAATTGTAAATTTTTTGAATAATAAAGAAAAAAAAATTATTTATTAATTTATCAAGGGTTTCATTAATATTAGAGGGCACTGTAGGTTTATTTTTGCTTTTATGTGGACCATAAAGGTGTTCTATTCTGTATGTGTTTGATTCCATTAATATATTCCCCTAAAATAAACTGAAATATTTCACATTTGTTCCAAAATAATGAGCATATATAATAATCACCAAACACTATAATTACCATATTTAATAATCACCAAATCTTTTAAAATGTTTATATAATTTTTAATTAAATTAGAAACAAATGGAAGTAAATCAAGGGTGATCAGTGACAAAACAATGAAGGTCGATAGGGTCGAATGCCTCATAACAGGGTGGAACATACAGTTGGTGTGTGACTTAAATTCACTTATTGAATGTGTCCTCAGCACACTATTCTGCTGTACCTGCCATACATTAGGTGTAAAGAGATCTTGCAGTAGGTGTTTGTTTTGTGTTATGCAAACACATTACTGTCTACTGTGAACAGGCGAGCATATGTGCAATGTTAAGATGTAAGGAGGCAGGGAACCACCTCTCTCTCTTGTGCTTCCTCTCTATCTTTTCCTTTCCCTCTCTCTGGCTGTGAAACCTGAGCCAGTGGGACAAATATAGCGGCGCCGGGTGAGCGGTCAGGGCTCAGGACAGGTGGGACGGCAGGCCACCCTCAGCCACTGTGCAGCACACCGACCAGCTCACTGTAAAACACTCTGGCTTAATTACAGAAAATAGAAGACAAAGAGAGATTTCAAGATCAAACGATATACACACACAAGTGGGATCGAATCCTTTGGTTTACTTCACTGACTAGACTTTAACCTAAAAAAAACTGGACTCAAAGTGGGACAGAAGTGTGTGGAAAAACACTTGAAGGTAACCAGAAAAATATTTCCAGCTTTTTTTTGTTTTTAGATCAAATTATAACATGATTCTATGAATGTTATATTATCAATTAAATATATTTAACTGTTATTTTCTGAATCTGTTAAATGACTGACTGATAATTGACTTTTAATGTCATTGGTAGACAGTTACATTTGTTTGGCGGCAAGTTTCAGTAATGAACTATGCGTGTTTTTATGCTGGTACTACCTCAACATTTACATGCTGTTGTTTTGTATGAATTGTTTCATACATGAGGAATGAACACCATCAAGTTCAGATGTCAGTGATGGCTTTGTGCATGTTGTTTATCTGTCTTTTTTGTTTTTGTTTTTTTGCCTTCCACTATGAATTATTAAGTAATTCCAAAGAGATGCTTACATGTTTGAGGTAAATAACAGGCTTAAACACAAGTGTGTTTGTTTTATCTATAATAGTGTTAGAGTTTAAAGCTGTGAAACGTATCCCTCAGGGATTAAAAATAACAGCTGGCCTCCAGGTCGCCATGACGCAGAGAATGTCACACCATCATATTTGCTTCCAACACACACACACACACACACACACACACACACACACACACACACACACACACACACAAAATGAAGCCCTGGGCTTCAGGACCCAACGTTTGATCATTGGAAATTCTTCTCTAGGATCCATATCTTACTCTTAAAATGCAAATACAGTAACTGGGTGATTGTTTTAGCCTTTTATATTTAAAGCAAGCAGTTACTAAACATTTGATGTGATAAGTTGTGGGCAGCTGTGCACACAAATACAAGTTTATACATATATGAATACATAATGCAGGTTCTGTCTGAGACTTGATATGCTTTGGGAGAGAGACAGCCACTGTTCCTTTCCGACACTGTTTCAGTTTCATGCTAATGTTTTACCTGCTGAGATATTTTTTGCACAAATGATTGATTTGGAATGTAAAGGAACTGTCACTGTGAAACACCACAATAATCTTCTACTTCTTAATATCATTTGATTATATGTTTGGCCACAGATCTTTATTTTTGCATTCCACTGACATGTTCATATACACTGATCAGGCATAACATTATACCATTATAACATTATGAGTGGTGAAGTACATAACACTGATGATCTCTTCATCATGGCATCTGTTAGTGGTTGGATATATTTATAAGGGAGCAAATGAACATTTTGTCCTCAATGTTGAGGTGTTTGAAGCAGGACAAATGGGCGAGCGTAAGGATTTGAGCGAGTTTGACAAGTTGTGATGTCTAGATGACTGGGTCAGAACATCTCCAGAACTGCAGCTCTTGTGGGATGTTCCTGGTCTGCAGTGGTCAGAATCTATCAAATGTGCGCCAAGGAAGGAACAGTGGTGAACCGGCGACAGGGTCATGGGCGGCCGAGGCTCACTGTTAATCACACTTCTTAATCTGATAGAACATTTTCCCAGAGGAGTGGAGGTTAATTATAAGAGCAAATGGGGATTAAATGTGGAATGGTATCAAAAAACCATAGGTTCAAAAACCATATACTAATCTAATGATCAGGTGTCCACAAACTTTTGTCTATGTAGTGCATATTATGTTAATTTAGTAGTGTCTTACATTATAAAGAAGAAATTGATTTTATGTTACATATTTCATTATGAATATCTCACGAATATCATCAGAGAGAGTTTTTCTTATTTTTTAGATAGTTAAATATTGATATATTATGCATGATCACAAAATGGTATTTAGATTCAATAAATTGCAAAGCAATGTCCCAACCAGTGGTGGCTTCATTCTTGTAAGCAAACAAGCAAAATTATAAGGAATATTGTAATATGATGATGGTAAATGAAGGAATAATCATGCACGCCAGTGATGCACCGTTGGACTCATAGTTTATACTCATTTAGTTAATACCCATCAGCTGTGCCCAAGGAATGTCTGAGTCACTGTCCAAAAACAACTGCCCTCGAAAGGTCTCAGAGTGTGTATAAGCTGCGCTCAGTATAAGCTACTTTTGCAGAAACATACAGAAACCAGCTTATATCAATGTGTATTTGTTTTAAGGTTCAAATGAATAACATTTTATTGGTGTGTTTTGTGCATTATAGGATGCAGGATGGGAGCTGGAATGACACACTCCCCCACTCAGTGCTTCAGAAAGAAGCGTGTCCTCCAGGGGGTGTGTCTCATGATGGGGATAGGGACATGCTTTTAGAGGCATCCTCAGATGGCAAAGTATATCTGGCGGAGTTCGATGGTGGGGACGGGGACTTTCTGGAACTCTCTGCCTTCCTTAGTCAGGATGAGATCGGCCTTAGTCTTGACTTGGCTCGAGAGGCCATGAGTGATGCAGGTGATCCCTGTGATGCCTCTGATATGCCACCTCCTGTTTCTTTACCCAAAGAATTGGAGCCGGTGGCAGTCCATTCCCCACCCTCTCCCCTAAACTCCACCCCTCAGCATTTAAGTGCAGCAGAAAATCAACCTTTTCATTTGCCAAGCAAAGGCACAACAGTACAGAATTCTGTTGCAATGGCATCATCAAATCCAACTGAAGCTACATCGGTCACGGTTACGTCCAGTCAGAGCATCCAAGTTAACAGACCCACTCAGGCCCGTTCATGCCCTGAACCCCCAGCCTACAACAAGTCCAGCATGCCTGTGTACAAGCAGGAGCGTCCCCGGTTAGTCCATGGAGGCCTGGAGGTCAATGAGCGAGCGGCTTCGACTACTGAGTTCTGCAGCCGGGCTGCGACCTTCATCGAGGAGCTCTCCTCTATTTTTAAAGGGTCTAACCGCTTTGATCACCAGGAAGACGATGACTCCTCCTCTCCAGACAGTGGCTACTTGTCTCCAAAGAGCCATAAACTGGCAAAGCAGCAGGTGCGGTCCTCTTTATCATCGGCATCTTTTTCTCCAGCGGTCCATCAAGAAGCTGCTCTTGAAGGCATGGCAGGGATAGAGTCAGTAATTGATGGGAATGAGCATCAAGTTGGTGAGATTAGTACGGATGGGTCAATGGTTCCTCCTCGGTTCACCCAGAAACTGAAGAGCCAAGAGGTTGCGGAGGGGAGTCCTATTACTCTAGAATGCAGGGTGAAAGGGAACCCCCAGCCACTGGTCAGGTAAGTGAAGATCTTGTCTTGTTACTTGATGTTGGAAATAAATATTTCAACAATGTTTTTTTAACACCTTTTATGACAATGGCAACCATTTGGTGAACATAAATACCGGAAAATCAGGCAGGTATTATTAGTAAACATGCAATCCATCAAAACCCTGCCTGCTATTCATCATCATACCTTATATGTTGTTGACTGGTTATGAGATTACTCTTTTGGCTAAGAGATGCACGATGAAACAACTGTGTCTCAGTGGTTAAACAGCAGAACCAACAATTTAGCTTGCCAATACTGAAAGGTGCTGTCGCAAACACCTATTTTTAGAGGGAACGTTGCAAGGCAGTTAAGCCCCTCTTGGTCCTGTTCCTGACCAATTCCCCTTGAAGGAAGTCTGGAGAGCTAAAAAGTTCACCCCTATTTACTCATATTTGAAAATATGCAATAGTTTAGTAAGCGCTTCTAAAGCCAAATAGAGTATTTACAACAGTTGTTCAAAATATGCACAAAAAAGATTAAATTGTCTCAAATCAGTTGGCCACACCCTTAAAACTCTATGGAAAAATGTAAATGCCTGTTGTCTTCCTGTCATTAAAATCAAAGCATGAACATATTGTTTCATTTAGTTGAAACTGAACCTCAGACTAATCTGGGTCAGAAGCATTAGCAAAATTACACTGACTTTTGGTTTTGTTTGGTTGGATTTTTTTTTTCCAGTAGTACTAAACAACTAGGTTTCTTATATAAGTGTGGTATTGAACAGACCTAAAAGCTATAAGATCACGTTAAAGGATATATGTGTGTGTGTGTATGTGTGAAAGAGAGAGCGAGAAAAACAGTCCATGAGGGAATTTATTGAACCAACCCAGGAAATAGAACAAAGTGTAATACATTAAGTATTACTACCTCACAGCTTCAGCTAATTATACTGTGGTGACATTATACATTCATACCTCTAAATAGACAAAGATCTTCATTTATATAGTGCAGTACAAATGTTTGATTGAAATATTCTATCACATCATACATTGGAATCATTATGTTTGTTATTAATGTGCTGATAAAAACAGGCAATACGATTAACTGTAATCAGTCTCTATTTTTATATCTCCATAATATAATATAAATACATTTTTGTTTTGTTTTAGTTATGTCATTTTGCATTTAATTAATGGCTTAACCAGGTTAAAATTGTGGTGGATCTCAAGAATGTTGGTCTTATACAACCTAGGAATACACTCTGATTTGGTCACCTATGAGCAGAATTGATCAGTAGCAGGTCAGAATATTGTACAGAACAGTGCCTGAAAATTGAATCTGCAATGGCATGAACAGTAGAATACAATGTACTGCTTCCAAACCGCAGTCCTGAGAACCCTATGTATCTCCATCAGGTCTTCAGGATGTATTTAATTAAGTTGCCATTGCACGGTGTGGTAAAGTTGATGACAAAAAATATGTATTATTATTATTGCCACTGCTATTTCGATCACATGGATTCTGAGTGGATGTGCTATGAGTAACTCATGGTTGGGTTTTTAGCCAGGTCCTGAGATTATATCTAGAAGAAGATATAATACAGGTACCATGATTAGTAAGCAGGAACATTATGAGACATGGTGATCTAAATGATCAATATAGTTGGTGATGTAAGAGTTGAAAGATACCATACTAGAGATAACATATCTACTCTCTCTCTCTCTCTCTCTCTCTCTCTCTCTCTCTCTCTCTCTCTCTCTCTCAATCTCTCTATATGCAATTGAGTGGCAGTATAAATAGGTTGCCCCAAACCATGCCAGCCATGTCATGACTTGACAAATTCCAATGCGCTCTGTCCGCTCCACCTCTCCACACCTTCTTGGGTAATATGTAAGGAGAGGAGCTGAAGGTAAGATTGAACTGTTCATATAGAAACTGTGCGATGTGACAGAGCAGATACACTCTACTTTCACGCCCTACTGAGGGGTAAAATTTAGAGCCCATGCAGTAGGAAATCTGGCAAAGAGACACATTGAACTCTGACATCACATGTAATGCTACTTATGAGGTATGTGTTGAAGGCCGTTAAATGTAAAAAGGATCCTAGAGACACATATTTTTAGTATGCTTGATCTTTCTTTACCCAGAGGGCAAATCTGTCTTCAGGTACAGCCTAAAGCACTTAAATAATTGATCAGTGAGTTTGGCAAATACTGTATTCTATGTTCAGCTGCAGTATGAATCCCAGTTCCCACAAACTACAGTAGAAGACTAGTAACTATGATAAACTATTGAACCAAACTTAAATGGATCTCCAGCGGTGGATGGACGTGCCTCTGTCATTGACTGGCAGAATCAATATAGTAAAAATGTATATATTGCCTAAATTAATCTTCTTATTTTATTGTATTCCTTTTAAAATTCATTTTAAGGACCCCAATAAAACTATATCTTCATTTATATGGCATAAGAAAACCATTGGGTGATGTTAGCTCAATTTGCATGACTCATCATAAAAAGTATTTTATCTTGCTTGAAAGCACTGCAGAAAAAAAAATTATGCTTAAATACTGAAAATCGGAAACTCCCCCAGAAAGAAGACGCTGGATTAACGAGCAAGTGTCCACTAGTACTCCTGAAAATATATTATGTTCTGTCAGGAAAAAACCTGCAAACTTTGTATTTGGACCCCTTTTCTTGACATATTACCACTGTAAGACTATGTTAACTGATATTCACGTATTTGCTCTTCAGTATTGTTTGTTTGTTTCTGTTTTTTTTCCTTCTATTTCTTTCTCTTTTCTCTTTTTTTTATTTTGGAATCTATTAGTAACATTTACTTACATTTATTTATGTATTTTTACTTTTGGTTAACTTTTTTTATGATATCACAAATATACTGTGCAGGATGGTGGGTTTTTAATAAGGGGGTAAAAGGAATTTTTTTGATGAACAATGTGTTTGTATATTTTGTAACTGTATATTGCTAATAAACATATCTTTACAAAAAAAATTGAGGGCAAACTAAAAAAGACAGAACACTCTCAGCATTTTGCAGTGACAAACATAAACATACCTCTAGGTAATGTACCTATTTGTCCAAGTGATGGAGTGCTGCATCAGATGACCTCGCCTCTACAATCACCTAAAATTAGTAAAGTTTAACTGAAGTGAAAGAAAAGCAGACAACAAGCACTTAACACCTCTGGGAACTTTTCAAGATTGTGGGAAAACCATTTTCAGGTGACTACCTCATGAGGCTGACTGAGACAATGGCAAAAGTAGTAAAGCTGTCATCGAAGCAAAAAATTATTTGAAGAATCAAACATGTAAATCATTTATTGGTTATTAAAAAAAAAAAGCAAGAAAGAAAAAAATCATACTGAGAACAACAAAACATTTATATTTGTCCTGTTTGTGAAACACACTGGACAGTTGTCGGTCTGTTTGTACAAATACAGGTAGTGCCCAAGTTACAATGGTTTGACTTGAGATTTTTCGATCTTATGATGTGACAAAATTTGGAATACAAAGCTGCATTTCCATCATAAGGCAGGGAATACCTGTATACTTCTGTATTTCTGAAGGTGTAGCTGAACCACCACTTTGTAAATACCCTTCGACACAGGAGACATTGTGTCCACTATCTAATGAATGTGCTATGAATGTGATCACTAAGAAGCTCAGTAGGTTAAGACAGAATAGTCTGTTCATGTCCAGAATTTGTTTCCAGCATGAGAGCTTGTTTCCCACAGTGATCTCATCTGCCACATAATTACGTATTGTAGCAGTAGCCACATTGATTTCATTTAAAAGATGCTAATATGTTAATGTGCTAATAGGTGTTTTTCTTCTTTTTACTCTCATGTTTTTGCACATGGCCCTGCAGCATTTATACTCTGTTTCAGTATCAGTTGATATACTTTTTTAAAGGGGAAAACTTGTGCCAGAATAACTCCTAGGGGTGTCCACAAACACTACGTCATGATGTGGCTGAAAGATGCTGAGCATACAGGAAACATCTAAACGACCTGCTGTGCAACATGTCCAGCTTCACAACTAGTATTGCAATATTAATAGCAATCTCACAGCCAAGTGTACAAAGCCTGGGCAGTTTGTTTCCATGAAAAGAATAGCATGGATACAGTCATGACCAAAAATATCAGCACCCTTGAAATTCAGAAAAAATTCCTTCTCTTTTAGAAAATTGTTGAAGTTGCAAATTGCTTCCCATAACTATGAATGAGTTTCTTACACCTTTCTAATGGAATTTTGGACCACTCTTCTTTTGCAAACTGCTCCAGATCATTCAGACTTGAAGGTACTTCTCCCAATTGCTGTTTTAGGTTCAGAACGCTTTTTGAGGTGTGTTTCAGGTCATTGTCCTGCTCAATGACCTCTGGTGGAGACGCAGCTTTCTGACACTGGCCACTACGTTGCGCCCCAACATTCTTTGGTAATCAACAGATTTCATGGTACTGTTCACACAGTCAAGGCATCCAGTGCCAGAAGCAGCAAAGCAACCCCAAAACATCTTTAAACCTCCACTATGTTTGACTGTAGGGGCTCTGTTCTTTTCTTTGAAGGCCTCATTTATTTTTCTGTAAACAGTGCCCTTATGTCCATAACCAAACAGCTCTACTTTAGTCTTTTCTGTCTACAGTATGTTCTCCCTTAAGGATTGTGGTTTTGTTTCATAAGTTTTGGCAAAATCCAGTCTTGCTTTTTTATGCCTTTCTGTCATCAGTGGTGTCCTCCTGGGTCTCCTACCATAGTGTTCCTTTTCATTCAGATGGTGACGGATAGTGTGAACTGACACTGTTGTACCCTGTGTCTGTAGATCAGCTTGAATTTGTTTGGAAGTTAATCGGGGTTCTTTATCCATTATTCGAACAATCGTTTGTTTAAATTCTTTCATACATTTTGCTCTTCTGTTCATGTCCAGGGAGGTTCACTACAGTGCCATGGGCTGTAAACCTCTTGATTATATTGCGCACATTGGGCACGGGAACATTAAGATCTCTGGAGATGGACTTGTATCCTTGAGATTGTCCATGTTTTTCCACAATTGTTTCTCTCAAATCCACAGACAAGTCTTTACACTTCTTTCTTTTCTTTATGTTTAGTGTGACACACAACCTTTTTCTCCATTTTAACTGGTTGCAAATGTGATTACTATATTTCCCACCTCTGTTACTTGCCACAGGTGTGTCTAAATACACATTACAGGAGCATCACATGCTTGAAAAGCAATTATTTCTTACAATTTTGACAAGGTGCCAATACCAGAACATTTGCAATTGGAACAATTTTCTGACAGAAGTGTTGCTTTTTCTGACTTTCACAATATTTTTGACCATGACTGTACATCTAATGGCACTGAACCATTCAAAAATGAGTCAAGATTTCCACATGAAATATAAGTTTTTCTCACACACAAGCATTTTTTTGTGTTCTTCTGGTTTTGTAATATACCTAGTAAGTGAAACAGCAGTTGTATTAAGAACACACTTAGGCTTTCTAGACATAAAAATTGTGCATTCTGCCTGACTCATATACTTTATCAATTCTATATTTCTGTACTATGATCAGGTGCCAGGGGTCCTGCCTTTTTGCATAATGGCATCTTGCATTTGTGATTGTTTTCAGTGAAAGTCTATCTATTACAAATCCTCAAAGGTGAAGCCCCAATCCAATGAACAAGTACTGTCAATGAGTTTAAAGTCTAATCTTACATGGGTTGTGTAGTTGCACTAACATGTATACTGCTGTATGCTGTGTAACTTTTGCTAAGTGGTTTTAAAACCCAGCTTCTGCATGGTTTTCAGCTTTAGCTTCTGCATTGTGTTAGTTACATATGTTTGATTTATAGTTTTGGAAGCTGAGTGTATTGTACTCTATTGGTGTTGCCAATACAATGTGGGTTAAATCCTAATCGTGATTTGGTCCAGGTTGAAGATTATACATTGTTTTTCTGCATGCATTAATATTGCTGGGTTGTGTGATTACATTGGGCAAACTGTGCAATTGCACTAATCTTTGACTCAAATGGACTCAATGAACTTTAGTCACTGACCAGAGACTGCATTTGACCATAAAAAGGCATCCAGATGTAGCCTGCCCTGTTTCTGAGTATATGAAACAATAACTCTTGGATATATGAAGATTATAAGTAAATATTAATATTTATGACGTGACAAATAGCAGTGGTGTATAGTATTTCATTGAATGTACATTGTTACTGTACTTAAGTCATTTTTTGTATACTTTCTAGTTATACTGAATATCAAAGATAAAAGCAACTTTTACTCTCTACTCAACTTTATGAAGTCGTTAAGGCTCAACACTCCCCGACCTACATGTGCTGCCTGTGAGTGACTTTTTCTTAGCACTTCTGGCCTCATTTTCAGTCCGAAACCAGCTTGAATAAATTTCAAAAAAGTTGAGAACCAGATTTAGTTGAAGTTAAATAAAAACATTGTCCCTCTCTGAGACTGAAAGCTGATACATCCATAAAATTTGTGAACCTCGTAAAAATCAACTGTTTTTTGGCTTGTTGTTAAGGACTATTGCATCTTTGAGCTTTCGTTTAATATGAGTCAAATACACAAGTACTGTTCAAATCGGATACTCGAAGACTTCAACTTAAGTCATATTGGAAATCGCGACATTGAATTTGCAATGGATTGAGTTTTCTGTAAGTCTACTGAAGTATGATTTTAGGTACTCTTTACACCTTTGACAAATGGATGTCAGGCATGTAGTAACAATTAGGAGGTATTTCTTGGTCCATGAACGCTCAAGATGAGTTTATAGTTACCAGGCTCTAGATGGCAGTGTTGTTATCTAAATAAAAAGATCAAGTGCAATGTTGTGTACTCTAAAAGAGCTCTTTTCTGGTGTAGTACACAAATAACACACTGAGTGTATGCTGTATGTAGACAGGGAGAGAGAAACTGCATGACAGGTTTTGCTCAGGTTTTTTAGTCAGAAAGCACAGAGAAAGCACAGTAAGCATACGCTTTCTTTTGTAGTAGACACATCTTTATATGGAAATAGATTGAATGGATAGACGTAGTGAGTGGAAAGTTCTGGAGATGGAGCTTTTTTTAGGTACTATTGCATGACTCTATTACTTAAATATTATTAAAAAGTACTTGAAGTACTGGTTTAGCCTTTTACACAGTACCAGACCCCTTTGTGTGATCTGTTTACAATTATTCAGCACCACATTATTCGGTTCAAAAAGAAAATTGATGTTTTATTCCTCCTCATTAAAAAGAATAATCAGTGATACCGGTTTTCGTGATCTAACATCCGAACATGCCGTACTGTCGAGTCCTGAGAGAAAGAAATCGAACCCACAGTCTCAGGGCTGAGTTTATTTGAAGGAAATATGCATAAATAAAGATCAATAAACACTGCAAGGCTTCTGTTCTACATTAGACACGGCGTCTCTTATAAATCTCACGAACATGCTGTTCTTTCCTTATTCCATCTCTCCCTTTTTCTTCCTCTCTCTATCAGTCTTCTGATCATCCTGAATTCGCAGGACCGGAGTGCAGTAAGTAAAGGAAGACAGAAGACATTACAGGCCTTTAATTGCCATTTTTTCCATGAGAAGAAAAGAGTATAGTATACTGACTAGGAGGTCGTATGTAATTACAAGCTTATGGTCTACACTGACAGGAAATCCCACTAAATATTAAAATATTAGGCTAAATCCCAGTCTGAAAAGAATACAACGAAGTTCCTTATATCATTAATATGGTAGGGGTCAATAGTTTGTGAAAAAATGACACCATTATTGTGCCTCAGTATCATTTGCCTAAGAAAAATGTATTTAAATTTTCTCACCAAAACTACCGTTCGATGAGATTGTTTTCGATTATGTTCACATACCACTCACTTAAAAAAATCTGTTTATAACTAAAGCCTGAATAAACATTTTAAAAGTAATTACAGCCCCAAAGAATTGTTCCAAAATAAAAACCACATTTAGTTTCTTTCCTAAATATAATCAATAGTTTTTCTTTTTCAGAACATGTTTTTCCGAACAAGAGATTTGAATCATTTATTTCCATTCATAATAAATTAGCATTAGCTTGTAAATGGTGAAAATGTACTGTATGTTCTTTCCTTTTCTACCCTTTTTTTGGTACCCAGGGTACCAAAAAAAAAAAAAAAAAATCTCATATCTCTCTATGTAGACTTTGCTCAGGGTGTAGAGTCTGTACATACACACGTACACTTTATCGCCAAATGTTTGCGGACACCTTGTCCTAAGTGTGGTATGTGCTTTTTAAGCACAATGTGCTGGTACAATTCCCTCCACTCTTCCGGGAAGATGTTCCACTAGATTTTGGAGTGTGCATGTGGAGATTTGTGTTTATCAGTCACAAGGGTGTTAGTAAAGTCAGGAGAGGTGAGGAGGTGGCTGGGGTGCAGCCAATGTTCACATTCATTCCAAAGGTGTTCAATAGGGTTTATAGCTCTATAGCAGGCCATTTAATATCCTCTGGAAACCAGATCTTCATAGCACTCGCTTTGTGCACGGGGGCATTACCATGCTGGAACGGGTTTGCGTTTCCAAGGTCAAGTGAACGCAAACTTTTGTTATACTGCATCCAAAGACATCCTGTACAATTCCCTTCAGCTTTGTGGTAACAATTTAAAAAAGCACCATATATGGCAGGGAAGGTCAGGTGTCTGCAAACCTTTATACATACAGTTTAATTATATAACTTGAAAATTATCCATTAATCATGATTTACTGAGATATACTATCAAATCCAATATTAACATCAATATACACTAAATTATGAACCTGTATGGATGTGGAATAGGCAGCCTACAGCATACCAGGCAAGCCTCAACCATAGAGGTAAAGTTAAAGAGTCCAGTACTTACACCATCATTTACCACAGCTGTAAGTAATAGCTGGCTAATGTTTTTTTTTTTTTTTTTTTATAATATAAATCTCTCTTGTTCTTTGAAATGAAACACTGTTAGATTGTTCTTATGTGGGGCCTAAAGAACATTTTGATGGATGACCTCTTCCTAATCTTTAAAACTCTAAGCCCAGTCATTTGCAGGTGTGGAGAGATTGTGTTATGTAGCTCTGTCTTGTTGTGGGGCCGAGAAGGGGCTTGTGTGCTAAAGTTATGGGTTTATGGGGATGTTGCTATAGATAAATGCTTGTACAGCATGTGCACTGTGTTGTTTTGTGGGAAACTGATTGTACGTGTATATTCCTCTGGGCTGGACCAAATACAAAAGAAGGGAGGGGATTTGAAATGTTCTTTATATCACTAACTTGACATTACTTTCATAAAACCATATAGTTTATTATAGTTGTGCTCTATAGGGCTCTCATCATTGTCCATACTTATATAACACATACACAAAAGAACATATTTATTAATAGTACTGTAATTAAGTTACACTGATTATTGCATACAATTGTCATTAATCCCTTTGTGTAATTTGAATCCTGGTTTCTGGGGCTCTACATACTAATATATTTATCATCTGCAGGAAAGCCAGGTCTTGGTCTTCCTATCCTGGGGGGGGGTCTCATAAGAGCCTTTTTCATCACAGTGTTTGATGGTTTTGGCGATCGGTTCAGATTGTCTTTTCCCTTTATTTAACTGAGTGTTTCCTCCCATAATATGGATGTGTACAGTAGTTAAAGTAGCACTAATAGGGCTATTAACTGTGTACTCACCCTCTGCACAGGACAACAAGACAAGGCACACTTGTGAATTGAAAACCATTCCAGTTGACTATCTTGTGAATCTAATACAAATCTAAAAAGTATATGTAGCTACTTGAGCAATCTAAAATATAAAACACAACAGGAGAAGGTGTGTCCACACTTTTGACTAGTACTGTATACATACATATGTGTGTACAGTATTAGGATTAGGAATTTAAAAAAAATCTGTAATTGATTGTTCCAGATTGTTCTCTTTCATTATACCACTATTTCTTTGTCACTGTTGATGTTATTGCTGTGACAGCATAAATGAACCCAAATGCACACAAAATATACATTATGTGATCACCTGACATGACTGGCTGAGTTGACACACAGTCTGGGCTACAAAGAAATCAGCCTCCATGTTTTACAATACTGTGCATATTGTTTTTTACTTGCAGATGGTAGTAGTGCTTTTGTTATTTGTTCCATAGAAGGATAAATCCCCTTTAATCCATTTAAAGGGGAAATATAAAAATAACAAAAATATGTAAAGAAATAATAATTTTTTTACATAAAGAGAGGGATAGAGTTTGGTCCTGCGGTCTGTTTATTAATGAGTAGATGACAGATAGAGAAATACCATATATGATTTTATGTAGTATAACTGTGGATATCTGCAATTATTTAAATCAGGGTCATGCCTTAATGTTCTCTCAGGCTCTGCACTGGAGTCAGAGTGTAATCATCCCTGTAGGAACATAATCATTATGATTCAATTTATTAAAGTAAAGCAATAAACCCATAAATCTAATTTACATAGTTGGCAACTGACCTAACCAACCGTGCCATGCACACACACACACACACACACACACACACACATACACACACACACACAAATACGAGCTAGTAAATGCCACTGTTCATTGCTTTAAAACCTCAGCTGCTACTTATAAAAGCAATTGGAGGTGAACGCATGGAAAATAAATTGACCGGGATGCCAACATGCAGTAATACACTTTATTTCTTTCACTGCACTATGCTTTTTTCATCACATTTCTCATTCATAATTTCACT
This sequence comes from Silurus meridionalis, assembly GCF_014805685.1. Taxonomy (NCBI): domain Eukaryota; kingdom Metazoa; phylum Chordata; class Actinopteri; order Siluriformes; family Siluridae; genus Silurus; species Silurus meridionalis. The sequence goes on along the minus strand of NC_060906.1, from coordinate 8,452,060 downwards.
TTGATCCCTGTTTAATTTCATATGGAATAAAACTAGATTAAAGTCATACATTTTCCTACATTTCTGACACAGGTAACATGGGCCATGCAGAGAGCCTACAAATGACTTATAGTACCGTCATAGGAACAACAAGTTTTAAATGAGCAGATCACGATTGTTTAGCCAGACAGGCTCATGGCAATTCGTGATATAGTCACGAAATGTAATGTATTGATTCGTGTTTATAGGCACGAATTACATCCTTGTTTTATTGTTTTATATTCGGTAAGCTAATCGCTATTATAAACCATCATCAGTAGTTAATTCCAGTCAAAATACAGTAATTATATATTCTCCTCGTTAATTAAGGAGACTGCATTAAATAGAAACACACACATTTATTACAGAATAACCCTAACACTAACCTAACCTCAACTGTATATTTTCTGATTTATTCTCTAAATAAAATAGGAAAAAAGATTACCTTTGGCATTCTGTCTGCATTATCCATGATCCTCTACCTCTGTTGCTATGGCGACAGAACCAGACGGAGGCAGTTGTGCTGAGTGACACGAAAAAAGAGGGAAATTTGTGCCCACACGAATCGAGAGAATAAAGTTTGTCACGAAATGCCGTGAGACTATTGGTTTAACATAACCTCCTGAGTAACAGAAACTGAAATATAAAACCAAAACACAACAATAATGAAAGCAATATTTTACATGTTGATTATTTCCCATCTCTAAACTGTTTCTCGAGCGCGTTCTCTTAACAACACTGCTGCTATGTGAATATGGCATATCACAACACTACGGAGACCGAAGCGTGTCCTGAGACTCACATATAATACAGATTAACATGGCAGAGGTAGAGCTGTAACTTCCTGGAGACTGAACAGGAAAATTACTTCTGGATTTGCTTTTTATTTTTTGCACTACTAAGGTCTGTTTGTGAAAGGGCCATGCGTCAGAGGTCAGAAGGCCTGAATGTATGATTTGCTGTCTGTTTGAACCAAAGAAATAAATGTGAACTATCTGTACTATATTGAGTTGCAGAGCATCATACTTTTTCAATTGCATCGTACTCCACTGAATTGATTTGAAATCGGATCACACTGTATCGTAATAGAGGGGTGAATCGTATCACATCACATCGATAGCTGATTTATTTGTATCTTTAATGTATTGTATCGTTGGCTACGTATTGAGATGTTAATTGCGTCGATTTCAGTTATCTCAGGAGATACACATTCTTCTGGAGCCTATCCCAGGGAGCCTAGGGCATGAAGCGTGGGGAACACCCTGGGCACTGTGCGTAGCCATTGCAGGGCACAATGGCAGGCACATTCACCATATGGAAATGACAGTCAGGCTACAACGCACAGGGAGTACATGCAAACTCCAGACACACAAGGTGAAGGTGGGATTTAAACCCGCATTAATAACATTTGTGGCGTTAAAATGAATCTGCATTCATACGTTATTAAAGTGTTAATTTTGACAGCCCTAATTAATTAATTAATACAAAACGAATTCAAAATTTTGTTACAAAATGAATGTATCCAGGCTGAACATCCATCATATAGAATACAAGCAAAGAAAAGATGATGATGATCAGGTGATCAGGAATGTCTCTGTTCTCAGTCATGTTTACATCACTGACTCCCTCTGTCTCAACCACGTTAACCCCATACTTCTTGTTGCCTTCTGCCGCACTCATTGTTATCTTCGTAAACTAGCCTACATCTGTGGTGTGTGAGAGACAGGAAATGATCCACCAGTGGTAGATTGAAAAAGCCGAGATGACAAGAAATAAGTTGATGGGCAGTGAGAAAAAAGATAGATTAAAACTAATAATGTGTTATTATAAAACCCATGGGAGCCCACAATTCTCAGTAATGCCCTGTTTATGAGATCAGCACATATGAGTTTGGTGGGCAGGTGTCCCCATACTTTTGACCCATAGATAGGGTAAATTGAAATCTCATCTAAAGAACAGGCATAAGCTCAATGTCCAGAATTCACATCTGTTTGTGTGCAGTAAAACATGAAACCTAGTGATGTCCTACACACACACACACACACACACACACACACACACACACACACACACACACACACTTACAACCACGCAAATAAGCACCAGGCAGACACACAGCAGGAGGAAACATTTCACATTATTGTAAAACTAATTGGAAACAAAGTGAAGAGGAAGATCTGCTTCTCCTTTGTAGGAAACATGCTTTCGTGTTTCATTATTTTTCCTTTAATAGTTCCTCCCTATTTTATCGCTCATTTCCCTTAGGCAAACTCTTTGATGGGGTTGCCAGGTCTTAGCAGGAGATCCCTGTCTCTCTGCTGAAAAGTTTTCACACCATTGCTCAGGGAAAAAAGATGGGATGGTTGTGGGCTGAGAGTTCCCGTAACACACACACACACACACACACACACACACACACACACACACACACACAAATGAGAGCATTAATCATTCACTACTTTTTGTCTATTTTGTGTCTATTTTGTTAAAATATTAATTTTAATTGAAATGCATACACATAATACACAAATACATTGCGTTAATTTCAATTTTGGAAAAATGTATCTATCTATGCAATACTAGCAGCCGATCCAGTTTCAGTGCATGAGGAACAAGATGCCCCTTTGTCTTATCAACAGCTGTGTACATTTATACATTTCCTTTTTTTATAATTTTAACTGTCAATCATTTGATGTAAAGAATTTGATCATGTGGTAAGATCGGTATGGTGCCGGATGTTGTGATTGTAAAGGACGAAATAACTGTACAGTTGTATGCTCTCCCATTCGCTGATTCCTGTATTGTCCCTGGGTGGGTCTGGGAAATTATGAGTTGGAATAAAATTACAGACTCCTCCAAAGAGGCGTTTTAAGAATATCCTGAATCCAGCACCAAGAGGCTGGTCATTCTCTGTCTGATTATCGAGAGCTTTCATTAAATTCAAATGTATGTTTTTCGCTTCTGACTCATGAACAGCTTGATATGATAAGAGAACAGGACAACAAGATGACTGGGATTTGTTCGAACCGAGGTGGCCAGATTTTTTGCCTAGTTGCTAAAGTATGTCTGAAAGTAAAAAATGTGATGGAATCTGATCTAGATTTTCTATTCAGAAGGATTTGTATTGAGGGCTTTGCATAGACAAATTATTTGGTTCGATATACATAATAATATACATTATGAAATGCATTTATTTCATTAAAATGTGTCAGAAACAAATACAATTTTGTCCTGTGCCTATTTATACTGCAAAAAATGTCACAAATATTTTGAATATATAATTTCCTAATGATAAGATTTTAGTCAATTTTTAGATTTAAATGATCAAATTAAGCAAACGTATTTCACAAACGAAGATGCATTTTTTGATTATTATTATATATTTAAAAGGAAATATTTATTTATTTATTTATTTATTTATTTATTTATTTATTTATGTAAACTATGCAACTATTTGAAAATATCAAAAAGAAACCGAAACACAAAGTAACGAAGATAAAATGATCCGAAGACAAGGACTGTAAAAAAAGACACTAGACACAACTATAGAAAGAGAAATGTGAGACAATAAATGATTTGATTAGATTAGATTTTGTTTAGGCTAACTTTGTGCATTGTATATCAGTGTGCAAAATAAATGTACAGACTGATTGGAATGCAATTATATATACAGTATATATATATATATATATATATATATATATATATATATATATATATATATATATATATATATACACAGTGGGGAAAATAAGTATTTGAACACCCTGCTATTTTGCAAGTTCTCCCACTTAGAAATCATGGATGGGTCTGAAATTGTCATCGTAGGTGCATGTCCACTGTGAGAGACATAATCTAAAAAAAAAATCTAGAAATCACATTAAGATTTTTAAACTATTTATTTGTATGATACAGCTGCAAATAAGTATTTGAACACCTGTCTATCAGCTAGAATTCTGACCCTCAAAGACCTGTTAGTCTGCCTTTAAAATGTCCACCTTCACTACATTTATTATCCTAAATTAGATGCACCTGTTTGAGGTCGTTAGCTGCATAAAGACACCTGTCCACCCCATACAATCAGTAAGAATCCAACTACTAACATGGCCAAGACCAAAGAGCTGTCCAAAGACACTAGAGACAAAATTGTACACCTCCACAAGGCTGGAAAGGGCTACGGGGAAATTGCCAAGCAGCTTGGTGAAAAAAGGTCCACTGTTGGAGCAATCATTAGAAAATGGAAGAAGCTAAACATGACTGTCAATCTTCCTCGGACTGGGGCTCCATGCAAGATCTCACCTCGTGGGGTCTCAATGATCCTAAGGAAGGTGAGAAATCAGCCCAGAACTACACGGGAGGAGCTGGTCAATGACCTGAAAAGAGCTGGGACCACCGTTTCCAAGGTTACTGTTGGTAATACACTAAGACGTCATGGTTTGAAATCATGCATGGCACGGAAGGTTCCCCTGCTTAAACCAGCACATGTCCAGGCACGTCTTAAGTTTGCCAATGACCATTTGGATGATCCAGAGGAGTCATGGGAGAAAGTCATGTGGTCAGATGAGACCAAAATAGAACTTTTGTGTCATAATTCCACTAAACGTGTTTGGAGGAAGAAGAATGATGAGTACCATCCCAAGAACACCATCCCTACTGTGAAGCATGGGGATGGTAGCATCATGCTTTGGGGGTGCTTTCTGCACATGGGACAGGGCGACTGCACTGTATTAGGGAGAGGATGACCGGGGCCATGTATTGTGAGATTTTGGGGAACAACCTCCTTCCCTCAGTTACAGCATTGAAGATGGGTCGAGGCTGGGTCTTCCAAAATGACAATGACCCGAAGCACACAGCCAGGATAACCAAGGAGTGGCTCTGTAAGAAGCATATCAAGGTTCTGGCGTGGCCTAGCCAGTCTCCAGACCTAAACCCAATAGAGAATCTTTGGAGGGAGCTCAAACTCCGTGTTTCTCAGCGACAGGCCAGAAACCTGACTGATCTAGAGAAGATCTGTGTGGAGGAGTGGGCCAAAATCCCTCCTGCAGTGTGTGCAAGCCTGTTGAAAAACTGCAGGAAATGTTTGACCTCTGTAATTGCAAACAAAGGCTACTGTACCAAATATTAACATTGACTTTCTCGGGTGTTCAAATACTTATTTGCAGCTGTATCTTACAAATACATAGTTAAAAAATCATACATTGTGATTTCTGGATTTTTTTTGTGTTTTGTGCAGGGTGTTCAAATACCTATTTTCCTCACTGTATATATATATATATATATATATATATATATATATATATATATATATATATATATATATATAACAAGCAACACAAACTTTTATAAAACTGCTATGCTAAAAAGCTAATTGGCACAATAAAGATTTTGTCCACCACTGGACACTTTATTTTCACTTTATTTACTATGTATTTTACTGTATCTTCTTTTCTCTATACTTATTTTTTACAAAAAACCTGTTGACTGGCAAAGCTGGCTGTTTTGATAGATAACTATGACAAAAGTTCAAATCGGTGGCTCACACATAGAGAACTCATACTGTCACCCTGCTCTGACATTTTCCGGCTACACAGCAAGATTACATGTTTACCTCAGTGAAGTAAAAGAAAATACTAAAATCTATAATCAATATTTCGACTTTTTAATTAAGATAATGAGATGCTGTTAGATTAGCACTGCTTCTACAATGCAACATTTTCTGAAGTGCACCAAATAAGCGTTGACCTCGTCCTTTAAATTGTCTTCTGGCTTTTTTTTTCATAAAAACCCCTGAAGAACCGCTTTTCTAAAAGTGCAGGCAAGCAGCAGTTAATTACAAGGTTGAGCATGACACTGAATCCAGCAAAGCCTGAGATACATGGCTTCCACTATACTTTGTAAATATCTGGTCATTCTGCACAAATTTCACACACACACACACACACACACATACACATACACACACACACACACACACACACACACCTTTACTGACACAGAAATACACACACACCTACTGACACAAAAACACACCCACACGCACAGACACACACACACACACACACACACACACACACACACAAACCCACATCTACCCACACACATTGCTTTACACATATATCTAAACACACACAAACACTGACCCACACACCTACATCCAACCACACACCTACCTAAACACACAAATGCACCTACCCCACACATTCGAACCCACACACACACACAGCCTAAAGCACACAAACACACCTACCTAACACCACACCCTATATTCAAGCACATACACACCCATACATTTATACATAAACACATACATAAACACTTATGCACACACCCACATTTAACCTGACACAGACATCCCCAAAACCACACACATTCACACATATACTACCCACACTCACTTACAAATATACCACTCACACATATACCTATCCACACACACACACAAACACACATATCTATCCTATTCTCCCAAAATGGCATGATGTCATACTGAATGCAACAATACTGAAAGCTACCCAAAGAGTTCAGTTATTTGAACAGCTTAGGCTTTAAAAGCCTCATTATCAGCTCTGCCTCTGAAGTTTTGGAGAAATGGTTGCTTTTTTCCTGTTTGCTTACCTGCTGTTGTTTGCTTAAAGGTGGCTCGGAATGATGACATCATGTCCAAAGCATTGGTTTAATAACAGTTCTGGTGGTTTGGGTTTTTTTTTTTCCTTCCTGCGTGTGTTTGTGTTTGTTTTTAGCTGTTTCTATTTAGTTGGTGCCTCGTGATCCTGGGTGTCTGCGAATTAGCTTTTCTGTAGAAAATGCTAGCAAATGTTTCTAGCCAACATTATTATCTAAATGAATGAGAATGACTCTAACCTGAGGACGAAACAGATTTAAAGGGTTGGCAGTAAATCCAATAAAATAGAAAAAGGGTTAACTGAGAATGGCAAAATCTAGCATTATATTAAAACTGAGCTTGTATGACCAGGAAAACTACTTTCTTTTACATAAAATATTCAAGATGTTGTGATCTCTTTTTGCACCAGGAGATGCCTATCAACTAGTTCCATGTTTGTGTGTCCTGTAGAGCAGATTACTGTAATCCATTATTTGCTAGACGGCCTGGAGTCGCTATTCACAATGTATAACTTATACAAAATGCAGCTGCCAGAATGCTAACAAGTGGAAAAAATACAGGTTTGCTTTCTTTCTTTGAGGATTGATCGGTTTCTCTCCTGGACAATGCTGAAGCTTAACAGCTTACACTCTGTGCACACGATTCAAAAGATAAACAGGATGCTTGGCTGATCAGTTTTAAGTTAGTGTCCATGCGCTGATGAATGAGATAAAATGGAAAGAGTTTCTGCAAGGATATTTGTTAGTAATGCATTCATCTGATTCACAGGTATGTTTTAATCCAGATCAAACCTTTTGGTTATTTAGGCTCTACTTACTGAGCACTGCATAAAAAAAGAAGATGCTTATTTTAATCATAACAATAATAATAAAATTGATAACAGACAGGCTCCATCTGTCCACACCTATTCCTATTGTAATTATTTAACTGTTATATATTTAAAAAAAAACTACACTTCTACTTCTACTACTGTTACTCCTCCTCCTACTATTGTTACTTCCCCTCATCCTACTACTGTTACTCCTACTACTACTTCTCCTCATCCTACTGCTGTTACCTCCCCTCCTATTACTACTGTTACTCCACCTACTACTGTTACTCCCCTCCTATTACTATTGTTACTCCCCTCCTACTACTACTGTTACTCCCCTCCTATTACTATTGTTACTCCCCTCCTACTACTACTGTTACTCCTCCTACCCCTTCTGTTACTAGTTACTTCTTCTCCTCTTCCTACTGTTACTTCTTCTCCTCTCCTACTGTTATACTCCTTATACTACTACTGTAAAATATGCTACTACTACTATTAATCCTACTACTACTACTTCTACTCCTCCAACTACTACTATTTTTACTCTTCTTTCTACTATTGTTACTCATTCTACCACTACTGTAACTACTTCTATTACTACTGTTACTCCTCCTCCTCCTTCTGTTACTCCTCCTTCTACTACTGTTACTTCTCCTACTGTTACTCTTCCTACTGTTACTCCTCTTCTACTACTCTTACTCCTTCTACTACTACTGTTACTCGCCCTACTACTATTGTAACTCTTTCTATTACTATTGTTACTCCTCCTCCTCCTTCTGTTACTCCTCCTTCTACTACTGTTACTTCTCCCTCCTACTGTTACTGCACCTCCCCTACCACTACTGTTACTCCTCCTACTGTTACTCTTCCTACTGTTACTCCTCTTTCTACTCTTACTCCTTCTACTACTACTTTTACTTTCCCTACTACTATTGTAACTCCTCCTATTGCTATTGTTACTCCTCCTGCTACTACTGTTACTCCTCCTCCTACTGTTACTCCTCCTACCACTACTGTTACTTCTCCTACTGTTACTCTTCCTACTGTTACTCCTCTTCTACTACTCTTACTCCTTCTACTACTACTGTTACTCGCCCTACTACTATTGTAACTCTTTCTATTACTATTGTTACTCCTCCTCCTCCTTCTGTTACTCCTCCTTCTACTACTGTTACTTCTCCCTCCTACTGTTACTGCACCTCCCCCTACCACTACTGTTACTCCTCCTACTGTTACTCTTCCTACTGTTACTCCTCTTTCTACTACTCTTACTCCTTCTACTACTACTTTTACTTTCCTACTACTATTGTAACTCCTCCTATTGCTATTGTTACTCCTCCTGCTACTACTGTTACTCCTCCCCTCCTACTGTTACTCCTCCTCCTGCTCCTACCACTGCTGTTACTCCTCCTACTGTTACTCTTCCTACTGTTACTCCTCTTTCTACTATTGTAACTCCTCCTATTACTATTGTTACTTCTCCTCCTCCTCCTGTTACTCCACCTTCTACTACTGTTACTCCTCCTACTACTACTGTTACTCATCCTACTACCTCTGTTACTTCTCCTAGTACTACTGTTACTCCTACTACTACTACTACTACTGTTCCTCCTCCCATTGTAACTCCTCTTTCTACTACTGTTCCTCCTCCTACTGTATCTCTTCTTTTGGCTACTGTTACTCCTCCTACTGTAACTCCTTTTCTGCCACTGTTACTCATCCTCCTTCCACTGTAACTCCTCTTTCTATTACTGTTCTCATCGCCTACAACTGTTGCTCCTCATCCTGCTACTGTAACTCCTCCTCTTCCTACCACTACTGTTACTCCTCCTACTGTAACTCCTTTTCTGCCACTGTTACTCATCCTCCTTCCACTGTAACTCCTCTTTCTATTACTGTTCTCATCGCCCTACAACTGTTGCTCCTCATCCTGCTACTGTAACTCCTCCTCTTCCTACCACTACTGTTACTCCTCCTACTGCTACTTCCTCCTACCACTACTGTTATTCCTCCTAATGTTACTTCTACCCTCCTCCTGCTGTTACTCCTCCTCCTACCATTAATGTTTCTCCTCCTACTGTTACGTTTCCTCCTACTGATACTCTTCCTTTTCCTACTACTACTGTTACTACTCCTCTTTCTACTGTTACTCCTCTTTCTACTACTGATATTCATACATCTCTTTGTACTGTTCCTCCTCCTTCTACTACTTTTGATTCTCCTCCTCCTGTTAGTCCTCCTTCTACTACTGATATTCCTCCTCCGCCTGTTTGTTCTGTTAATTCTCCTCTTCCTACTGTTACTCCTACTGTAACTTCTCATTCTCCTATTGTTAAACCTCCTACTACTACTATTGATACTTGTAGTCCTACTTTTCATGTTCCTCCTCCTCCTCCTCCTCCAACTATGACTATTCCCCCACTTAGTACTTCTATCCTTACTTCTCCTCATCCTCTCACTCCTCATCCTTCATCCTCCTACTGTTACTCCTACTACTTCAACTACTCTTGCTCCTCATCTTTCTAAGACTACTTTTATTGCTTCTACTCTTTTTCCTTGCTACTGTTACCCTTGTAAATACTGATACCACTGAAGATAATTGCTACTACTACTACAATTATTATAGTTACTGCTACAAATGCTCATACTATTCTTATTGTAATTCCTCTTCCTACAATTACAATTACAACTGCTTCTACTGATACTACTGCTACTCCTCCTTCACCTCCCCCATCTTATTTCTACAACTGCTACTACTAGTACAGTTACTAACAACAATAATAATAATTAAAAAAATTTGATTTAGATAAATTAACAACAATAACAATAATACTATTTTATTGTAATGTAAATATGTAAATGTATTCTAAAACATATCCTTTCCATCATACTGCCAGTTACACCAAACACAGGATAACTTCTGCAAATGCAGTATGTTTGTTGATTTATAATAACCAAATTGTTGACACCAGAATTAAGTGAACGGATAAAACGGATCAGCATTATAAACAGCTCTGAGTACAGACACTAAGATTTGCTGACACATGCATGATGTCATTGGTCTTACCTGCTTGCAGGTGTAGACTTATTACTTGCCCCTGGGAGGAATTTAACCATGAATACCCTCTGATCACGCTCCACCTGTTTTACAGGTGCACAAGTGTTCTACAGATACAGCATCTGTTTGTCACTGGGTAAAGGAATGACAATGTACCAATGGTGAGGGTCATGTAACTGAATTCATTATGAAATGAATGAAAGAAAAATAGAAAGTCATGATCATGATGAACATTCTATCAAACAGCTTCCATACTGTGAATTTCACAAAAACCCCATATGCCCCTTTGACCTCTACTTGTCCCTATTCTACAGATGAATCCTTCAGGGTAGAACAAAATTTAAGGCAAAAGCAGCTTGTGCAGGCAGAAATACTTGAAAGAGGGCTTTGATTACAGTTGAGTGGTGTGATGCAACCCTTTGCAATGCGGACGATTTTTGTAAGGTTGTTATCCAGAGCCTCTGGTGTGAAGGGAAAAAACCCATTTGAGGGACACTTGAGGAATTATTAACACCAACTAAGAAACACAGGAGAGTGATGGTTAATTAAGAACAAAAATGCATAAAGGAGAAACAATTTTATAGAAAATAAATTCCTGAGGTTCAATCAGAAGAAAATAGGGTTCAGAAATGCACAGCTCAAAGGTGGCAAGCTCACGCATGGATCAGCTTCCAGGTACTTAGTACATAGTTGTATGTAGTTATGCACAAAGGAGGGCATGATAGAACACCTATTTCAATAAGGATCTTCTGTCTGGAAGGCACTTCAGTAAAATTATAATTTGCTTTTGTCTAAACCCAAAGAAATTAAAGCGATTTATCTGTATCATATTGAATTGCATAGCATTGCACTGAATGGCATCGTGTCAAATCAAATTGAAATCAGATCGTCAAATTATCGGTAGTTGCTTCATATGAACCTTTAACCTATTGTATCGTTGGCTATTCTTCTTAGAAAATTGAGGATTCATTATTTATTTTTTTACATATATTGGAACTTAGATAGGCAAACCAGAGCTGGAGGGAGTGCTGAATGTGGCTGGAGGTGTTTCGGTGGATGTTGTTCAATAGCTGCGGTTTCTATAAATCATGCACATTAAAAAAAAAAAAAAAAAAAGACAAACATAGCAACGGTACAAAACCAAAACAAAGGTTTTCAACAGACACTGAATCGAGTCGAAACATGGGAAAATACAGAGCAGGTGAACAAGTCCAAGACAAAAAAAAACAAAGCAAACAAAGTAAAAACCAGAATAAGTCATCATCTCATAGATGCATGCATATAAAAAAAAAACTCTTGCAAGTTTCTATTGACAAGCTTAGCCTAACGTATAAACCTTTAATTATAGCATGCGATGACTTGCAGGTGTGTGTGTGTGTGTGTGTGTGTGTGTGTGTGTGTGTGTGTTAGTGTGTGTGAGTACGGGTGTGGGCGTTTTTCCACAAGAGGGCATGACAATAGCAGAACAGACATGATTCAATCTCAAACAAAAAGGTGATTACATTAATATGGGTGTATTAAAAGAATGAAAAGAGAAGCACAGAGTGGGAGAATGCAGACAGGATGTTGGAAAAGAGGGTGAAAGAAAGAAAAAGGGAAGAGACTCAAACTCCTGATCACAGGGAGAAAAAAAAACTGTAGTTCTGCAGTTCACATAGATGTACAACATAGCATTGAGTTGTGTTTGTATGACAGCTGTACCACTGATGAAGGGAGTGAGTGTGTGTGTGTGTGTGTGTGTGTGTGTGTGTGTGTGTGTGTATGCCTGAGCTTTAGACTGCCTGTCAATACCATTCCATACCATGTACAAACACTCAAGTTCACACAACATATACATGTTAAACAACCCTATACTGTCCCAGTCCTGATAGAGATGCACAGCCTTCCACTTATACAGCATTCGAATGCGTAAAGAGCACCAGAGTGCTAACTGGTAAAGATGTCAAACTGATGTCAGAACACACGCACACACACACACACACACACACACACACACACACACACACACACTCACACAATCTGCTGACTCAGTGCTGACAAAACTATGTGTAGGGAATGAACGATGTGTAGGAACACACACACACACACACACACACACACACACACACACACATTTACATGAGCTAGAATTAAAATATATCTCAGTGTGGTAGAAATGATTGTTGCTAGGTTATATAATTAAAAGCATGTTATATGCACATTGCCAATGAGGTGGGAAGGTGCTTTATACACTGATCAGGCATAACATTATGACCAAATGGCTAATATTTTGTTGGTCCCACTTTTGCTGTCAAAACAGCATTAACTTCTACATCAATCTGAGTGACAGGAACTCGTCTGTTGGATCGGACTTCAATGAGCCTCAGCTGCCTATTACCCTGTCGCTGGTTCACCACTGTTTCTTCTTTGGAGCACTTTTAATAGATACTTAGCACTGCAGACCAGGAACATCCCACAAGAGCTGCATTTTTGAAGATGCTCTGACCCAGTCGTCTAGCCGGCACAATTTGTCCCTTATCAAAATCACTTAAATCCTTACGCTCGCTTATTTTTCCTGCTTCTAACATTAACTTTGAAGAATTGTTTACTTGCAGAATGTTCACTTGCTGCCTAATAAATATATCCACCCACTAACAGGTGCCATGATGAAGACATAATCAGTGTTATTCACTTCACCCGTCATAATGTTATAATGTCATAATGTTATCCCTGATCAGTGTAAACATCAGAAATCAAATTTGTTTATCCTGAATAAAATTGTCTAATATGTTGAAAGTCAGTGTGTTGCTAGACAAATCAATAAAAAAAAAAAGCTGTCATTGAAAACTGCATCAGTGTGATATAAGTGGGACACAACAGTATATCTAAACTAAACAAATCCTCAAAATACTTAAAAAAAATTCCATAGGCTATTTCTTTATTGTATTTCTTTACAGTATATTCTTCCAGTCGCATCTGTATTTATAGTTAAAGCAATCCGGGGGCACCCCGACTTCCCTTCTCTTGGGCCACTCTGGACGGATTTAACCCAGCCAAGCGTGGACATCCTCTGGCTTTGTGTTTTCACATCTGTTAAAAAGTAGAAGTAGCATTCAATCAAACATCTGCATCGACTGACACTGATACTGATATGCTTCTTTCTAAGTGTTTTCCATTTGTCCTTATGAAACCTTCTTGCCTCAATTCCCTCAGTCTCTCTCTATCTCTCCCTCTTCCTCTCCCGTTCCCTCTTTGCTATAAATGTCGCCCATCAATCCTAATAAATGTCTGAGGACAAGGAGAATAGCCCATGCCTGGGTCAGCATGACTCTGTCTTGAATTACATGCTCACTTACTTCTTCTCCACAGTACACGGAAAAGCAGCAGTAATGCTAAAAATTCAGGGCCAAAAAGGACTCATTCGGGAGCCAAAGTAACAAAATGTAATGGAAATTGAGAAGAGCCTGAGTAGGAAATGGTGCCCTTATTTGACATATATTTTTTGAATAACTCTTTTTTTTTTAACCTCTAATGAAGAAAATGATTGTTCCAGTAGTTTTATTATACGGATTACTTTTTTCAATTTCTGCCAATAAATACCACAGAAGAGAAGGAGGCATGTCATGCCTTTTCACAGCTAATATTTTTTGGTATCTGTGTGACAATGAAACTCTCAGGCTCTATTAGCATGTACAGAGTAGCATTCCTTACTCTTACCCTATTAGCTTCAGTGTAATTACTGAACAATCGCTAGTAGTCGCTGAAAAATATGCTAAAACGTACTCCTGTGGTCTCTTTAAATTTGCTGAAAACACACTGTAGTCTGCTCATGAGATGTGTACACAGGAGTACACTGGACCGCTAAGCTGTAATTACGCTCATGCTAGCACTGGGTTTGGCCTCCATTGCAGCTCAGATAGAATTGAATATCCAGGTCAAGGCTGTAACAGGACTGCTAACGGCACCAATGCGTAATCACGATGTAGAATAGTGAAGGAGCACAGACAGAGAAAGAGCCTTTCAAGCCGAGGCTACAGCTTTATTGACTTGGCTTAACGACGTACATAATAAAAACATGGCACTTCTGTAAAAGTCAAACGAGAGAATTATGTTCAAACAGATTTTTCAGACTAAATGCCAAGAGAGATACTCATCTTCAGGCCTAGAGGAGGGTGATCTCAGCACTGTGTTTGTGTGTGTGGGTGTGTGTGTGTATGTGTGCCTAAAAGAGCAAGAGAGGATGATTTATGAATATGTTTAAAAAGCAGCTGGAAGATCTCCTCTGTCATCTCCGAAAGCATGTTTTGTGCTGAGCGCAAGAGAGAGTTTCCATATCTAGGCCCCACTTCATATTGAGGACCATTTTTTTTTTTTTAATATCCATTGTTTTAAAAATAATGTAAAAATATAAAAGAGCCAAAGACTTTTTGGTTACTAAGGTTAAGATTAGGAATAGATTTGAATAGATTACTGTAGATTAAATTTTAGTTTTAGCATGCCATAAATTATATTAATATTATATTAATAATGATTAATTCTTATTAAAATTTTAGACATAGTCCTCATGTATCAAACTGATTTAAAACATTTGCAGGAGTATTTTTTACAAACAATTCAGTTAGCATTTATTAAAATCTCCAGGAAAAAGGGGTTCAAGGGGAAAAAAATGCTTGTGCTTGAGTGTGTTTAAATCACACTCAAGAAAATGACTTCATGTAAACCTTGACTTAATGTCGTAGACATCACAGCCAGTAAATACAGTTTCCCAGAACACCTCACAACCTACAAATAAGGCCACCATGGACTGCACATGCCAAGAACATCGCATCTCAGCACCTGAATTCAGTGATCATTAACAGCACTTTATATGGTACATCAAAACACAATATCTCTGAGAAGAAAATTCCCCAGTCTGTGCATTTAACTTAATCTTCTACCATGCTCCCTGTTCTCTTTTTGACTTTCCCTAGCTTTTGACCCCCATATTTTGCCTAAGC
Source organism: Silurus meridionalis (assembly GCF_014805685.1). Classification (NCBI taxonomy): domain Eukaryota; kingdom Metazoa; phylum Chordata; class Actinopteri; order Siluriformes; family Siluridae; genus Silurus; species Silurus meridionalis. Next base: position 8,436,575 of record NC_060906.1, on the reverse strand, counting down.
TCTAGTCCTCCTGTTTGTAGCATGCTTGACCTAGTTGGTGTTGTTGACCCTGCTTAAGGCTTGCACTTTGGATTTGTTTGCCTGGTGATTCATTGAAATCAACCTCAATGCATTTTTCTCAGAGTCCTATTTTAAATAAAAATGCAATGCTGTACTGCCAATACAAGTTGGAAGAGCTTATTTAATTCAATTATACCAGAGGTGCCCAAACTTTTTCCTTTGAAGGGTCAAAAATCTAACTTAACTGAGGGCCAAAAAACAAACCTGACTGAGGGCTAAAAATAAATGTTGCATTATACTAAACATTGTATTACAATTACAGTTGCCATGGTTCCACTCTTCAAAATAAATAAATAAATAGGAATCATTACACTCTAGGGGCTTAACGGTAAAAACCGAGGTACATACAGAACCATGAATTTTGTGTACCGTTACACCTCTATTACACAGTAATCATGCTCAACTAATACAGATTTTTTTCAGTTCTAGTCCAGTGAAACTTATAGTACAATAAGAAACAATCCAATTTACTATACAGTAGTTTTACAATAGAGTTCTAATACAGCGATTTAGTGACCTCTAATGAGAAGCAGGAAGTTTTTTGTGGCATGGCGAACCAAATCAAAGATCACCACAGGTTGGGCTTATAAGCCCTAGTTTGGGTATCTCTCAATTATTTATATTTACATTTATGGCATGTGGCAGACACACCTATGCAAAGCGAAAGCCACTGGTGGACAGTAATTAAATAAATGTAATTTGTTACTGTACTTAAGTCGCTTTTAGCGTATCTGTACTCACATCTTTACTACGTTTCAAAGTCAAATATCTTACTTTTTACTCAACTACATGTTGCAAAATCAGTTGTTCCTTTTTATTTATCAGCATAAAAACTGGTTTCTAGATTCTAACTCGCCACAACACCCGTGGCCTTATGAATGTAATTTTTTTTAAGTAGATGTAAAGTAGGTTTTGGATAATTTGAACAGATATCAATAAGTGTTTGACTCATTCTATTAATAGATTGTTGTGTTGAGAGTAACATCAGAGTTTTTTCACATAAACTGAGTTGATTAAGAGTCTTGTGATAAAAATGATAATAGGAACTTTATGAAATATTATAGCCATAATTAATCATTGTATTTGGATACTTAAGTACATTTGAAGGTAATTAATTTTGTACTTTTACTCAAGTGAAACTTGATTACTGAGTGTATCACTTCTTCTAAGCAACTACAGTTGAAAATAATTATAAATAATTATTCCCTGCTGATTTTGTAAATTTACCCACTTACAAAAAAATTATCAGTCTAGAATTTTTTGGTAGATCTATTTTAACAGAAAAAGACAGAAAAAAAACATTAAAGAAAGTTATAAATTAATTTGTATTTGATTGAGTGAAATTCCCACACACCCAAATTAGTCCTGTCCTTTTAAGAAAGAAAGATTATAGACCTTCACAGGGGTGGAATGGGCTACAAGACCATCAGATTGATGCCTTGGCCGTATGTTTTGGGTCACTGTCATGCTGGAAGACCCATCCACTATCCATCTTCAGTGTTCTGGCTGAGGCCAGGTGGTTCTCAACCAAGATTCTACAGTGCATGGCCCCATTCATGTGGTGAAGTCTTCCTGTACCCTTAACAGAGAAACAGCCTCGAAGCAGAATGTTTTCTCCTCCACGTTTGACAGTGGGGACGGTGTTCCTGGGGTCATATTCAACATTTCTCTCAGTCGAGTTGATGCCAAAGAGCTCAATTTTGGTCTCATCTGACCACATCTCATTCTCCCAAGCCTTCTTTAAATCATTCACGTGTTCATCAGAAAACTGTTCATGTGCATTCTTGAGCAGAGGGACCTTGGTGGGTTACCAATGGTTTACTTTGTGACTGTGGTCCCAGCTCCCTTGAGATCATTAACAAGCAACTCCTGTGTAATTCTAGGCTGATCCCTCACTTTTCTCAAAATCATTCTCACCCCATGAGGTGAGATTTTGCATGGAGCTCCAAAGCGAGGGCGAGATTTACTTATCTTGTGTTTCTTACATTTTTGAATTATCATGCCAATAGTGCTTCTTTCACCAAGCTTCTTTCTGATGGTCTTGTAGCCCATTCCAGCCTTGTGCAGGTCTACACTCTTGTCCCCGACATCCTTTGACAGCTCTTTGGTCTTGGCCATGGTGGTGGAGAGATTTGAATGAAAGAGGTTGATTCTGTGACTGGTGTCTTTTATACACATAATGAGTTGATTTCAAGAGATCTTTCTTAAGGGGACAGGACTAATTTGCATGTGTGGGAGTCAATTCCTTGCTGGTTGGTAATCAATCAAATACTTATTTCTCTTGATCAAATATAAATTAATTCATATATAATATTAGTTTATAATCCTTTTTCTGGATTTGTTTAATATTCTTTCTCTCTCTCTCTCTCTCTCTGTTAAAATAAACATACCATAAAAATTCTAGACTGTTCATTTCTTTGTAAGGGGTACATTTACAAAATCAGCAGGGGATCAAATAATGATTTGCCCCACTGTACATGGCTTGTGTACTTCTGGTTTGTGTACCACTAAGATTCCACTTCCCCGGTCATTTCATATTGGTGGCATTGATTAAACAACTTAAGAGCCTTGCTCAAGGGCTGAGCAGTGGGAAGTTGGTGGTGGTGGGATTTAAACCCATGACCTTCTGATTTAAATTTAAACAGCTTGGCCACTGTACTACCACTTTCCACTTATCACCTGATCATGTCTTTAATTCATGATTATTCAAATTGTATTTTGGTTTTCAATTTTGCATTTTTTTCAAGTGCTGTTACAGTATTTTATCAAAAGATGTATAATTTTGTGCTGAGATTTTTGTATAAAAATACCTCCCATTTATGCCTTTATGACTTTTTATGACTTTTTTTTTTGTTGTGTTGTCCTCGTTTTAGTACTGTGAGCTTTCCCTTTTTTATCATGAAGATTTGTTGGTATGATCACATGCAAATCAGGTGTGTTGTGTTTGTGCCTGGTAATTTCTAAAAGCTTTGTAAATGTTTAGTTAAGTTTGGCTTCCACAAACATGTTAAGGGGTAGGGGGGGTAAGGGGTGTTACAGGATCCTTGTGAATTTGTGACTGGCATGACCGCAGATTTACTTTATGGATTGCAACTATTTTGATCTGTGCACATGATGTGCTCACAGTTGTACAAAACAAACAAGACAAATTGCATGTGGCTGTAGAATCCCTATGCTTGTAAACGGTGAGTATTAGAGTTACAATAGCTTTCCTGTCTTAAGTAACTTCTTTTTCTAATCAACAAGACTTCAGAACTCACTTTGATTTTTGTTTTCCTATGTAACTGTTGTTTTTGAAATTCTCAAACTATCTGCGGTTTCTGAAATACTCATACCAGGCACCAAAAATCAGCCTCGGACAAAGACACAGAGATCACAGATACTGGTGTCTGATATCTGCATGGTTTGGTGTACTGTACTACTGCCACATGATTGGCTGATTAGAGAACTGCTCTAATTTGGAGTTATCACTTTCACATATGGTGATTGATGTTGAACTCAACAATTCTTTTTTTCTTCTTCTTCTTCTTCTTCTTCTACTTCTTCTACTTCTTTCGGCTTCTCCCATTAGGGGTCGCCACAGTTGATCATCCGTCTCCTTACCCCTCTGTCCTCTACATCTGCCTCTTTCAACCCAACTACCTGCATGTCTTCCCTCACCACATCCATAAACCTCCTCCTTGGACTTTCTCTTGTCCTCCTTCCTGGTGGCTCCATTCTCAGAATTCTCCTACCGATATACCCCATGTCCCTCCTCTGCACATGTCCAAACCATCTCAATCTCGCCTCCCTCACCTTGTCTCCAAAACGTCCTACATGCGCTGTCCCTCTAATGAACTAATTTCTAATCCTGTCCACCCTCGTCACTCCCAAACGAAAACCTCAACATCTTCAGCTCTGCTACCTCCAGCTCCACCTCCTGTCTTTTACTTAATGCCACTGTCTCTAAACCATACAACATTGCAGGTCTCACCACAGTCCGATAAACTTTCCCTTTCACTTTTGCAGATACTCTTCTATTACAAATCTCTGCTATCACTCTGCTATCACTCTTCTCCACCCAGTCCCCCCTGCCCGCACTCATTTTCTTCACTTCTCTAACACACTCTCCATTACTTTGTAATGCAGTCTGTCCAGTCTGTCGTTCCTACTGCACACATCACTGCTGTCACACTGTCCTCATACATGTCCATACTTCTCTGACACACCTGACTTCCTCATACATTACCACAACTTCTCTCTTGGCACCCGGTCATACACTTTCTCTAAATCCACATACACACAATTAAACTTCTTCTGACCTTCTCTATACTTCTCCGTCAACATTCTCAAAGCAATAATGCATCTGTGGTGCTCTTCCTCGGCATGAAACCATACTGTTGCTCACAGATGGTCACCTCTTCTCTCAGCCTGGCTTCCACTACTCTTTCCTATAACTTCATGGTGTTTTGGCCCCAGCATAGTAATCTTGGTAGTTGATAAGTATGTCGAATATTATATGCATTGTACTTCTAAGAGCAGTTGTATAACATTTTCTTATAATTCAGCAAAGATAAAAAAAATCATTTAATCGTTTAAATCATAACTCATTGTTAAAGCTTGTGCCATTTGTGATATTTCAAAGCTTTGAGAACAAACTTTACCAAAACATTTCCTCCTATAATTTGTCATGAAAAAGGAAAAGAACAGATCCACTCTGTCGAGATTTCATCATTATGCGACGCTTCACCATGATGAATGATGTGTTTAATTTTTGAGGTCTGCACTTGTCTGTACTGTATCGCAGATTTGAATGTTTAGTTTTTTGGGTTTATTTACATCCTGGAGGCTTTTTAGAGGTCGGGGTGTTTAGCGTTCCTGGAGTAGCCAGAGATTTTGTTTTTGTTTGCGTGGTCCCTTTTTCCTACGGATGTGGAGGTTGTCATGGGGATTTCAAAAAGCATCATGCGAGGGTTGCGTGAGGTGCTTTTATAAGAGTTTGATTGTATCACTTTTAATGATTAGAGGCAGAGATTCACAATTCATAGTTAAGAACATCGCTAAGACATATTTGGTGCCACAGACCAGTTTCCTGTTATGCAAACTTTTATGATAAGCAAATCCGTTTCAGTTGCAAGTTGCAAGGGTCTCCCACCTTTTTTTACACAATGGATTAGTTTTATTTTTAATTATATTTCCACGGACTGACTGTTAAGGTGTGTATGGGTGGGTTGGATTGTTTTTCCATTGAAAATAATCCAGTGGTTCGTCTCTCAATGCAAGATGCAATGGCAATTTTGAGGGCTTCATTCATACATTAGCTAATGTATCTCTACATGTTACACACACATGGAGTTTGGAGCAAGACCAATTTGAGGCATGTAGGTTAAAACGGTTATGTAAATAATTTGCTAAACCTATTGCAAGTATGGATTTAATTTTGCACGTTTTAATATTAACTGCTAATGCTTTATGCTGTTAAATACACAATGGGTTGAGTGACATGACACAGATCAGGTGTTTGACTCACCAGATCAGTGCAATGTCTTCAGACATCTTGACAGAATCTGTATTTTTGTACAAATAGAGTCAAAGTGTGAGTGTCAAAGAAGGCAGATACTTAGTGCTGGAAAAAGTGGGCTTTGAATAAAAATGCTATATCATGTTTGCTTCAAACCATGCCACATGGTTCAGTAATCTTATAGAGATGTATTTATGTGGTATGTGAAATTGTATATCCAATACTTTAACTGTAAACAAGTGTGGCAACATGCTCTTCTGCATGAGCAGTTCCAATTTCTAAATCATGGAAATGAGTATTACACGGTAAAGTTGAGTAAGTTCAGATGATGTTAAACTGGCGTTAACCATAAAGGCATGGACATGATCTGATACAAATCTCTAATAGACTGTGGAATTCAAATGCTAATCATTGTTTTAATAAAGATATAGAAAGGTAGAGGTAGTAAAACTTAATTTAAAATGTAATATGCAAAATGGCAATGCATTTCTGTGTAAGTTGGCAGATAAGGAATAAGGCAAAAGAAAAAACCTAAGTGATTTCTCTAAGATGTAAGGTTTTCTCAACAATGAGGCTGCAAAACTGTTGCTTAATGGATGTTTTTTGTTTTGTGCACCTTCCTGTATAACTGTTGTTTTTTAAATTCTCAGACAATCAGTTGTTTCTGAAATAATCACACCAGACACCAACAATCACACATGGTCAGTCACAGAAGTATCTGCATGATTTAGTACATTGTACTACTGCCATATGTTTAGCTGATTGGAAAACTGCTCTAATTTTGAGTTAATCTAAGACATATAGAAATTGATGCTGAACAAATTTTTTTTTTTAATTACTCAGAATTAACTGATGATATAAAAGTGGATGCGCTCATCCACAGCGTGCACTATATTAGACTGACCCCAGTTTATGATTAATCTTGGCAATTTATAAGGCTGTCTAATAGCTATGATTGCACGATGCTGATATGGCAGTGATATCAACATTAACGCTAAGTGCTCAGTGCTGTAACCGCTGCGGAATTTACTGTGTTAGTCAGTGGCTGTAATTAAACAAGAGGTTTGGGCCATCTGTCTGACAGAGACCAGGTGCTGCTACTCCTCTTTTAGACTTTTACCGAGGTGCCTATTTTAACCTGAGACCCAAGGGGTTGGGGGAGGACGAGGGGCACCTGTGGACACAACTACATATAAAATCAGGATTATGCATAAGTATTCTTTATACGCACATACTATACACTCTATATCCCCTCTATATGCAAATATATACTGTATGAAATAATCTGAAGCCAATTTTACTAAAACTACATATAAATAATTGTTTATGCATTATTTACAACATACACTCATCATTTACCTTTACAGGATACAAATTTTCTACGTCGCTGTATAAGAATTTTTATATAAAGTATTTGTCTCGAAACATTGTCTTATTTGACAACTGATATAAAAACACCTATATTCAAAAGGACTAAGTATTTATGTCTTAGTTGGGGACAGCTAGGAATAACTGACAGTCTTGACCTTGTGGTTCCCCATAAAAAAAAAACCAACCAACTATCCAAACAAACAAACAAGCAAACAACCACAGCCAAACAATAAAACAAACAACCAAAACGACCAACCAAACACATGAACAAACAAACAAACAACTAACCACACAAACAATCAAAAAAACAACCAAGCAAACAAGCAACCAAACAACTAACCAACCAACCAACAACCGAAAAAACAACCAGCCTAACAAATGAAGAAACCATCAAATTAATAATTTGATTGAACAAAACATAAACTCATAAAAGTGCGTGTGTGTGTGTGTGTGTGTGTGTGTGTGTGTGTGTGTGTGAATGTGTGTGTGTGTGTGTGTGTGTGTGTGTGTGTGTGTGTGTGTGTGTGTGTGTGTAATGGTGGTGGTGGTGGTGGTGGTGGTGGTGGTGGTGTGTGTGTGTGTGGGGGATGTTTGAGACCCCAGCTTTCACACTGGAATGAGAAACAGAAAAGCTGTGACAGAATGAGATGGCATTCAGTTGATGAACATTGCGGCTGAACAGAGAACAGTCTAGAATAACATTCACACAAATCCCCAGTTACACTGTCCTCCATTATACTTACAGTCTTTCTGTGTGTGGATGGACAAAAGCGAACGATGTTTGTGCTAATTCAACACTGTTAATGTTCCCAGGATTAACCTTTTACACACACAAATGAGTTATGATAGTTCGACTTACAATTTTTTTATCTTACGATAGGCCAAATATTTTTTTTAAGAATAACTTTTGTGTGGCTGGCAAACTTATATTTATATGCAGTGTATGCTCCCCCCTCCACTCACACACAATATACACACAGCGCTCTACCACACGCCTGCTCCTACATACATAAAGTATTTACTGTATGGTTTATACATTATGGTAGCGCAAATTGCTCCGTTGTGCTAAATTATGTACTGTAATTTGTTAATAATTTAATACTACCCCATACTGATCACCATTCTTTAAGACTCCTAGGTACTGACTCCTGGGTAGGCTGGGCCAAATCTCAACTTTTTAAGTTATAAAGATATAAAGAAATACAAAATTTACTTCATTGCACTCTTCTAATAGGATTCTTTTTCATTCCATGTTCTAATGCTGCATACGAACAACACAGTGCTGCTGTGTGTTAAATTTTTTTTTTCCATTTTGTGTGGTTAAATGTCATCAAAACAATGCAAGTCTAGTGTTCATTAACTAAAGGTGAAGGTGTAAGCCCTGCCTCCCCTTTGCTTTTATTGGATGGGATTCTTTTGAACGAGCTTCCACAAATTCCAGTCACATTCTCAAGGTTCCTGTTGCAAAATCCATCAAAAACAATTTCAACAAAAATATCTGGCGTATAGGAATGATTGTGCGTGTTTCTAGGACGTTTCTTTCCACCACATGAGTGATGTATTTAATGTCCAAGCTGATATGATACTCAGAGGTGTCAGCTGAGGTGCTGCTGGTGGCAATAACCTGATATGGAGTTGTGTCTCTTTTGAGTGTAAGCTGCAGGGCTTTTAAATGGGTTAGAGAAATAAAGACCCAAGCTGTAGACGTGCTAATTGGTTGAGAATACAAGGGTAAAGAGAGAGAAAGAAAGAGGCCAAGGAAGTGTCAAACCAGAGGAAACAAACAACAAATGGTTCAGTAGCCCATCCCACCTACAACGCTAAAAGACTTTATTTCTTTATTTGCTGCAGTGTCAATCTTTCTCTCTCTCTCTCTCTCTCTCTCTCTCTCTCTCTCTCTCTCTCTCTCTCTCTCTCTCTTAATTTTAGTACTCCCTCCCACCCCCCTCCCTACACCACCACCTTCTGTGTGTGTGTTTCACTCACAAGCAGCACTTAAGCTGGTAGTAGGAGTGTCTTTATTCATGTGGATCAGAGTGTAGCCTAGGGACAAGTCCGCTCAAGCGTCCAGAGTGAGCGTTTCACGGATTTAGAGCCTGCACATATTCAATAACTCTTGGTTGGACGAAGAGGGCCACAGGTAAGGGTGAAACTTTCAATTCTTCTCACAGTGTCAAAACTTTTATGCTTCCAGATATGATTGTCCTTTAAATAAAAACTAATTGCATGAAAGATCACACTCATAAGCTACACTATATATATATATATATATATATATATATATATATATATATATATATATATATATATATATATATATATATTTAAAGGTACCATTGCATTGCACATATTCCCATAACCTTATAATTGTTCATGTGAGCACCCTGAGAGTACCCTGAGTGTGAGATTTGTACTATTGATGCTGCTGGAGGAAATAGAGGATCATGATTTTGATTAGACCCGGTCTGATTTCTCCACACCGTGCACAAACTGGAATGGCAGAGGTGTGGCTGGTGTCAGATTCTGCTGCGGTATTGTAGTGATGAGCAGCTCAGCTGTCAGGCACTGCTCTGTCTTCTCTTGGTGCTCGAATTTTGGATTTCAGTGCAGTGAAAGAAACTAATAAAAAGGGGTGATTCTGTAATGAAACAAAGGCCTTCATTTATCTCAAGAGTTTAAAACCTCCCTGTGATTTGTGATAAAATGTGAGTGGGGCATAAAAGGTGAATTTGGTGTGTAAAAGAAAAAAAAAAGCAGTATCCTTCCTCAAGTAACTTTTGATTCAGCAGTTGCTGGGCAGCACTGATCAGTGTTTCTATATGAGGCATCAGTGTGTGTGTGTCTCATATTTCTCCCTCTCCTGTCTGTCTCCACTTCCTCTATTCTTATCGCCTTTCCCCGACCCCCTCCCCTCTGACCCCTGACTTATGAGTGTATACGGTATCTAGTGTAGAAAATGATTTTTTATCCCTCAGATTGTGCCATAAGTCTCGTCCTCATTTGTCAGCGACTCGGACTGAAAGAAGGCACAAGAGCATATTAATCTTGGCCTGGCTACGTAAACGTCTACACTCCCTAATGTAAGCATGCGCACTCCTATGCACTGTCATCAATCAGAGATTTCACCTCTGTCCGTGTGTTAGTCTTTCTCATTAGCTCCATGGCTATTATTTGTCGGAATCATCTTTTTTCCAGATATACAATTTGACCTTCCTGCCCCTCAGGCTTTCTCGCTCTGTGTACTCAAATGATATCTGGCAGCTTACATAATGTATTATGGTTTCTGTTTTGATGGCAGTGAAGTGTAGCATAATCTTTGTGGATTATTATATACAGCTAATTTATGTTATGCTTAGGGTTAGGGACCAGGCAAATGTCTCCACAACGTCAAAAATCTTATTTATTATCTATCCTTGTGAAGACGGTTGGTAATTTGCATACACACAAATGCAGGATTATGTGATTACAGTTTTTCTCAGTTGCATTTCTCAAATCATCCTTAATACTTGCAAACCAGTAAGTGCATTTCTCAAAACAATTCCTACAAACGGCACCACACAATGATTTGCTTGTAAAAGCCTGCACATTTCTTATAATCCTTAGTTCATCTCTCAAAAGAAAGCATTTGTGTCAATAAACATCTCATTACCATTGTTCACAAACAATATCGTCAAACTGTTTAGGCATGTTGTCAATATGATGAAAAAGTTTGATACAGTACAGTGATTGAAAATGCACAATTTCTTCTGTACGACATCTATGAATTTCAACAGCACAAATGTACACGTGACTGCATGTGGGATCTGCATCAGAAATTGTAATTCTTTGTTTTGCTCAGTATGTTGCCAAGATTCACCTTTGACCTTTTTCAGATAACTAGTTGATTATTGGTTGATCTGATGCCATGCACTCGCCTTCATTAGTGACAGTCAAGATTCATTTGCAAAATTCATCAATTCAAGACACATTTACAAAAAATGTTTAAAAGAAATTTAAGCTTGACAGATTCTGACAAATGGTTTAACCATTTTGCATTTGTTGACTTTTGTAATGAACTGATGCCGAGATGTTTGGATGGTTAAAACTATTCAGGTGAGAACCAGTATATATATTTCGATCAGCATTACATAAACAACTGCTAATGTAGGAAACAGCAGACACTTGTACACGATTAATTAAATGAATGTACCAAAGCATTCGCACTTTGTTCAAAGCAACGAGAAATTGCTTTTATGATGTGCACATGTGACGACATGATGTGGAGGTTAAACAAGTCGTTTTGAGAATTTCATTTCTGTTCTGAGAAACGCTCCAAAGCAACTGAGAAAAACTGTAAGACAATTAAATCTGCACACAGTGTATACTACATGAATAACTCTATACAGAGGACATATTCCTCCCAAGCACTCACATCATTCAGTCTGTCTTGCACACATACCCACACACACATACACACACATGCTCCAGAAAAGGAGGGTGAGTGACTTGTCCTAAGTTAACCTAGCTTTCAAGCTCGGGATTGCCAAGTTACATTGTCTCAGGTTTCTGTGCCAAAGTCCTAGGAGGATGGACATCAGAAAGAAATGAAAAAAAAAAAAAGTTATCCTTCCTTTTTGTAAACATCAGTCATTATGTTTTATCAGACACCATGACACAGATGAGCTGCATATGGAATGGATTAGTACACACACACACACACACACACACACACACACACACACACACACACACACAAACACACATACATGAGTTATCGCTCTCATACAATCACAATGGGGTTATTACCATACAAAAAAGCGTGCTGCAAACACCCAATTCTCTGTATTAAACTGAATGTTTGACACATCTGTTCTTCTTCCTAAGCATGTGTATTACTGCTTTTGTCAAAACTCTCCCAAGCTCATGAATGCAGCCCTGTCCGGCTCTGACCGTGGGTGGAAACACTGCCGTGGCTCAGGCTAAACGTTTCAATGCATTTGATCTTTCATCTGAGGATGAATATGCATCGGTCCGTATTTATGGTTCGTAATTACGAGTCCTGCTTTCCTTGTTCCGCTCCGAAGCCGCTCTCGGTTCCTGCGGTTTGCACTCATGACAGGAAAAGTACTAAACCCCCGGTGGTGTATGTGCAGAGATTTTGGTTGCAGCGTGAGCGCTCATGAGCGTGACGTTGACTTGCATGTGTCTTGATGAATCTGAGGGAGGATATGGCTTTGAAGATGTGCAGTTTGTCCGGCTGTAGCGGTGTGGGTAGCGGTTACACCTAAGCCTAGGGTTGGAATTGCGAACGGTCTGATTGACAGATGTGTGCAGAGACATATAAAAAGGCACTAGTGTGCACACAGATTGCAGCAACACCCTCACTCACCTCATGGACCTCATGGACATTATTCTTATTTTCTGCTTTGCATGGAAAATTGAAATAGAAGGCTATGTCATGGCCAAACCACAGAGTCTCAAACTTCTTTCTGTTGCTTTTTCTGTTGCTGGTTCTCATGCTGGAGCACAGAACAACTTCTCAAAGTCTTATTCATACATTACCCAGTGAAAGTGAGATTAATGTGATGGTTTGGACAGTAGAGTTATGCACCTATCCCCTGGAACATTATAAACACTGACAGGTCAAGTGAATAACATTGATTATCTTGCAACAATGGCACATTTTAAGGGGTGGAATATAGTAGGCAGCAAATAAACTCAAAGTTTCAAAACCTAAAGTGTTTTGGAAGCAAAAAAAATGGGCAAGTGTAGGGATTTGAGTGACAAACTGGGTCCGGGCATCTCCAAAACAGCAGGTGTTGTGGGGTATATCCATTGGTGATAAATACCAGCTTTGGAAAGAGTAATAAAGTGTTCTTTTCAAGTATTCTCAAAGTATTGTTCTTCAATTAAATTTTACTTAAGTACAAGTACTGGTCTAAAAATCTACTTAAATAAAACTTATATACTGACCCCTGTTCATTATTCAAAACTCCTACAATGGATCAGAAATGGTGCCCTGGTCTAATGAATGAAGTTTTTATTTACATCATGTAGAGAAGAATAGAATTTTTGCCAGTGGTGTTGGATTTCTGACTTTGGAAAAAGGTGAGCTGGTTTAGGCAGTGTGATACTCTGGGCAAAGTTCTGATGGGAAACATCAGGTCCTGGCATTCATGTAGATGTTACTTTGACACATACCACCTACCAAAACATTGTTGCACCCCTTCATAGAAACTATATTCCTTAATGGCTGTTGCCTCTTCTAACACAATAATGCTCCCTACAAAAATTGTTCACGAACATGACAAAGTGTATCAGAGTGTTAACTGCTAACATCATGATGATAGATACCACAGCACACCCTTAGAGGTTTTGTGGAGTCCAGGCCATGACAAGTCAGAGCTGTTTTGTTGGCACAAGGGCAACCTACAGTATACACTCACAGGCAGGTAGTTTTAATGTTATGGCTGATAATTACCTCCTTTTAAATGCAACACAAGCCCTCTTCACTATTTAACTCAGTGTGTCTTAAGCAGGCTTGATGAAGCATCATGTGCCCTTTAATCGGCAGTAATGATGTGAAGGTAAAGGAGTAATCTAAAGGTCAGTAAGCACTTTGGAGGAGAAAGTCTACTAGGCTTTGAAGCCTGCAATATGGGTAAAAAGTCGTATAACTAAGAATGACCATGTTTATTATGATAATTTGAGTTGCTATACTTTGCTGTACTTGAATAAATAAAACCAGCTCTGTCGAGATATGATTGATATAGGTTGGAGTAGAAGATCTTGAGTGGCCTGCTATTAAGCTCTGACCTCAACACTATTGAACATATTTCACCCTTACCCTCACCTACATCATTACCTGACTTTTCTAACACCCTCATAGCTGACATCTCCACAAGTACATTCCAAAATCTAGTGAAACATCTTCCCAGAAGAGTGGAGGTTATTATAACAACAAATGGGGACAAAATGTGGAATGGGATGTCAAAAAGCACACAACAATTATATGGTCAAGTGTCCAAAAATCATTTGTCCATATAGTGCAGTTTAATGTGCAATTTAAATAAGTAGATTAAATAATAGTTGACTAATCTACCAGTCTTTCCAGGTATTTGATACAAGCATATCGGAAACTAACATACTTTTTGAACCTCTTATTGGGTGTATAGTAATATCCTTGTAGTAAATCGGATAGTGTAAGTGATATAGTGACAAATCTGAACACAATGTGTTGAGATCTATTGAAACTGAAGTGGAGACATGAGACTGCGGATGTCTTTTGTCTCAGAAGGAAACTTGAGAGAAAAAAGATGTAATTAGAAGAGTTCTTTTACTGTATATGTTTTATTTCCCATCTGTCTTAGAGGATCTGTGAGGATAATGCTGAAATTTTCATTTAGACTTCAAAAACTTCAAGAAGCTCCCATGGAAAATTATTCATCCTGTCTGACAGGCGTGTTGGATTTCTGCAAAGTTTTTGGTGTAAATAATACTGTAGTCTGTTGAGTCTTGTTGCTGTGGCAAGCCATCTCCTTCCTCATGGATTACAGGCGTGGTCAGGCGGCATGTGGAAACACTTACAGCAGTCTTGGAGTTGCTAATTAGTGCTAACTTTTAAATACCAGACTCATTATAGTGATCAGTAGGCAATAGAGCATGGGGTCAGTCTAAGAGAGTGTATAGGAAGAAACACAAGCTTATAGAGTGTGTAGAGCACAAAAGTCTACTTTCTTGATCAGGTTTCAACCGCTATGAACAGACAAAGTGTAGACAAAAGATGAGCCAGTCTGTGATGAAGAGAAATGAGCTGAGACTCACTCTAAATACAGCTCAAAGAGGATGAAAGAAAGAGCTGTGAGAAGAATGTCTTCGATGCCTGATTGATGGAGAGGCATGCGAGAGCGCTTTCTCTTTGTTCTCTGCTCCTGGTCTAATCAGAGAAGGGATCTGAAACCACACAACTTTTTGCGGCCGGACTTTAAGCAAACAAAATCTTCACCGCCCTCACATGCTGTATTTTACTGTATGAATGAGTCACGATTCTGTTTCGCATTAGAACGAGCATGTCAGGAAGTGAGACGGGAGAATGACAACACTTGAAAATGTGTGCCTCCGACCTTCAATTCAGTAATTGGATGGCGATCAATTAATACTAATTATTAGAAGGAATATTTAAGAAATTCGAAAACACTTTAGCCTGTAATATTAATGCCTGAATTAATGTCCGAATTTAGTGCTATATCATGTCTGAACACAGATTTCTAACATCGCTGGGATATGTGAAGAAAGAATTTCACTATGCTGTAATGTACATGTGACAAATACATCTATTGTATATTCTACTTCATTAAGTCATGCACTAATCACGAAATAACCTTAACTATAACGAGTCTTAAAAATTTCTGTACTCTAATTCATGTTAGTTTATAGTTTATGTCTTGTTAATGTATTATTTAACACTTATGACCTAAATGCCCTTCAAGAAAGAATATCCATTAATTGTGCCTAATTCCAGATTGTAATATAATGTGCCGTATGCAACCCCTGTCCACAAATATCACTGGATTGTGTTGGAACACTTCTATAGAAAATTCCATTTAATTGAATTAATTTGTATGTGTAAACCTCTTTTAACAGTGGACATTGAATCAAAGCAGCTTTACAGAGATTAAGAGGATATAAAGTTGTATAAAAGAATGTATAAGTTTAGTGCATGTAAGTGAGTGAGTCAGTGGCGACTGTGGCAAGGAAAAGAGAGAAGTTTGAGGATGTATTTGGACTGTAATTAATATCATAAGGTCTACTAAAATGGCTCAGGACCACAGGCGTGAACACGTGGACACCTCAACAATAATGGAACTTTGATGAATGGACATTTGGTGTTGACGAGGATTAGGTTCCCTTTTGAGTCTGGTTCCTCTCAAGGTTTCTTCTTCATACCATCTCAGGGATTTTTTTTCCTTGACACATTCGGCACTGGCTCGCTTATTGGGGATAAATTTACACACCAAAATTATACATTCTTTTATACAACTTTATACAATCTTTATATCTGTAAAGCTGCTTTGAGACACTGTCCACTGTTACCAGAGCTCTACAAATAAAAACCATTTAAATTGAATTAGACTTTTAGTGTTCGTCACAAGAGATGCAATAGCTTTTCTACAATCTCCAATGCCATTAGCCACCAGTTACAGCAGCTGTACTGAGGCCTCTCTCTTAAGAAGATGCTGAGTTATTTTCAGAGTGGTTTTACATTCAAAGCCAAATGGTGGCTCTTACCAAAAGGTCTCTCTGTGGCATTGGATGGGGATTTGTAATATAATGTGTCACAGCTGAAACACTTCCAAATGTCCTTGTACTCATGAGGAGCCTTCAATTTTTTCTTTTGTTAATTAGACTGGTCTTCATCATGTTAATGTTTGAAAAAGTGTCAGTGCTTTGGAGGATAAATAGTTATAAAAATACCACTGGTGATGTCCCCATAATTTCCCAGAAATTGTACAAGACCTAGTAAAAGTCTTTTGAAATTATGGGGCTATGGCAAAAAGAAAATGTCAGTTAACCACATCAGACTTCCTGGGATATGGATTCGGGCTCGCATTCCTGATGAATTGCTGTTTTTCTGTCCACAGTGCAATGTGTGAAGTCTGTAAAACACTGAATGGAAACATTAAGATATGATATGAATTTTTGTCCTTGCTTAATTAACAAGTTTTCTATTAAAAGTGAGTGCTTACAGCTGCTATCAGGAAAATCCCCATATAAAATATATGTATATTGCTTATATATTTTATTATATTAAATAAAAATTGCTGTCAAAATGGTTCGCTGGCTGGTAGGGATGTATGATTCCGAAGCAAATGTGTTAATAGGACATAGGTGTCGGCCTGAGGTGTGGAAATGACATGATGGTGTAAGGAATATGAGCCAAACCAAATGGTTATGTCCACGATATTTACAAGAGTTTTTCCAAGATGCTGTGGAATGTGTGAAACACACGCTCCCTGCTTGAGAAATGGAGAAAAGATATGTCAAAAATCTCTTTACACTCTTTGCAGATCATCAGGAAACAAACTTGAAATGGATTAACTATGCACATAAAGTTTGATAGAGGAAAATGAAAACCTGACCCGAACTACGCCACGTTGTTGAGCTTCTTTATAGACGTCTGAATAATGTTCTGGAATTTTCTTGAGCTCTGCCAATTCTTCAAACAGCTGTTTTGTCGGCTCTTAGGCTTACAGCAGGGCAAAGAATAGCTTTAAGTGTTTGCGTTTGTGTGTGTGTGTGTGTGTGTGGTGTGTGTGTGTGTGTGTGAAGGGTACAGGATACTCTGCTTCCCGTAAGTATTAGTTCTTGTACCCTTGGGGTGTATCGGAGAGTTCTACACAAAAAAAGCCATCTGAGGTCATGGGTTCATGTTCACGTGAGCTAGAGTGTGTATGTCTGTGCATGAATGTCTGTCTGAATGAGAGTAAAGCATGCTTGCTCTCACTCTGTCCTTCATGATTCTCAGACCTATGCGTCACGCCAAAGTGCGGAGTCTCCCAGGCATGAGTGTGTGAGACACCTGGATGTTTTTCACTGCCATCTGCACACATAAACTACATAAGCTTGTCACTGTCTGAATATCAATCAAATGTGTCATGACTAAGCATGGTTACCTGTCAGAGTGAATAAAATGCTCAAATTCAACTCAAAGACAGAGGGAAAAACCACAGTATAGGCGGAAAACCGCAGGCATTAGCCTTTTGAGTGAAGGGTAATTGTCAGCACAGCTGGTGGGACATTAAGAAAGCTTGGTAAAGTTCAGTCTAGCATAATCAGCTTCTATCAGACGGTTTTCTCCAGGCTTTCCAGGTGAGACAACTGACATACCCTGATTTAGTCATTTGCTCTGGTCTGGTCTGATCTCAGCTACAAAATTAACAACAAAGTGGCAATATTTTAGAATCTTACCATCTTAATTAGATTTTATTCAAGGTGCTGAATAGAATTAGATTCTTGATTGGATTCCAAAATGGCACAATATGATGTTTTTAATGGTCTTAAAAACAATGAATTGGTCAGGAAATGAGCAAGAGTGAACCGAACATATAAAGTAGCATTATGGGAAAGCATTTCCAATAGATTCCTTAAAATTTTTAGGTCTCGTGTATGAACTTGAGTAGAAAATAAAAGAGTTGGTGCTGTTCCTTTGAATACTGATTAGCTTCAAACGGTTGATGAGTTGCTCAGGGATCTCGTGCAACTCAATTCAAATCATACTATAAAATATTCAAATATGACCATGATATACCTTTGTGCAATAAAAGAGGTCGAGGTAGTAGCTTAGTGGTTAAGGCATTGTATTCAAACTCATTAGTTTAAATTCCAGCCACACCATGCTGCCACTCCTGGGCTAAGGTTAATTTATATCCTTTCTTGGTAAATAGTGGCACAGTAGAGTCTCGAAAGTGTATTTGTTTCATTCTGGCTTGTTTCCTGAATATATATAACATATACATTTTGACATTGTTTTCTTGCCATCGTCGATCTTCCTTCTGAAGGGAAAATTTCAGGGAAAAGAGGGCTTAGACAAAGCTAAGACGTGTCAGGCAAACCCTAGCATAACATGAGCAAAGAACAAAAGCTTGATAAGTCAGACAAATATACAGAGTGCTAGTTCATGGTGAGTAAGTGGTTTGTGTGTGCTTATACTGTACATTCTGTCAGTGATTGAGTCTAGGTGCAAACAATAATCTGGTGTATGTGAACGTGAGAGTGTGAGAGTGTTGCGAGTCCATGGTGGTCATGTCTGCAGGCTGCAAGGTGTTCTTTTTTGTTTTTACATCATAGCATTTGGCAGATGCATTTTAGATTTATCCAGAGCGACTTATATATATTGGTGACTCATGAATTACAGTAATACAACTGAGCAGTTGAGGTAAAACTGAGCAGTAGTTGCTTGTTGTAAGTGTAATGCCTTAACCACTGAGCAACAACCCCCCCATATTGCTGATGGAATTCACCAATGATGACTTAGACATATTAATTTGCTTATTAATCTCTAATGACCTTAAAATCACTGGGAAACATGGTGATTTTGATCTTTATCTCATGCCATGTGTTTGGCAGTCTAAAAAATTGTCGATATTCATTATACTTTTCTATATTTGACTGAAGAGGACGAGCACTTTTATTTTCCACAGTCTATCTGATCTGCGCTATGCATTTGGAAATGCAAGCCAGCTGTGGTACGAGACGTGGATTTAAGACATGGAATCTGAAGTAATAGGATAAAACAGGATTAAAGTTTATTGCATCAAAACCAGTATTAAATGATAATTGTGTTCCAGATTGAGTAACTGGATTAGCATGTAAACTAAACTATAATTTAGTCAAGGATTTTATTCTTGTGATGTCAAGTTTATTAAATATGTACGTGTATGCGAAGCGTATCGGATTGAACATGTCCCCTAGATATCAGAGGTTTTGTATAAGTTAAGGCATTTGACAGACACCCTTATCCAGAGCAACTTACAGTTATTACATTTATACAACAGAGCAGGTGTGGATTAAGGGCCTTGTTTAGGGGACCAGCAGTGGCAGCTTGCCTTCTGAGGTGAGTTTTGCTTCAGCATAACGCATATTTTGTTTAAAAAGTCACCATCACCCTTTGGCTCATTAAGGATCTGTATACTCTGATATACTCAGATTTATGAGGCTCTTGTCATTGTGATTTAGCTTAGCATTTGTCACATCCTCGCTTGCTCAGCTCTGTTAGCTTACTTATGAATGTTTGTTGAATAGTTTTCCAACCGAAGCAGGCCGACCTTCCTGCGTTTTGATGGCGCGTAAGGTATGGCACAGCTGCAACCCTTCCACCAAACAGATTTCTTTAGTCACAACCACTTCAAACAACTCCCATCAATAATCACCGAGCAGATCTTTAGGGGACTAAATATTTGGTTTGCAGAAACAGACGCTAATAGTATGCTGTAGTAAAGATCAAAGATTGACCTCTCGCTGACATTTTTCTTTGCCGTTTTGTCGTTTGACGCACTTGGCCGGTCCATCACAGCTAACCCTCCCTCGTTGCTCTCTGATTGGTCAGGTGGTTCTGTGAGGGGCGCGAGCTGCACCACTGTCCTGATATTCAGATCTGGCAGGATGGTGACCTGCACACGCTGGTGATCGCCGAGGCTTTCGAGGACGACACGGGCAGGTACACCTGCGTAGCCTCCAACGCTTTGGGAGCAGACAACACCTCTGCCGAGGTCTACATCGAGGGTGGGGAACTTGTGTAGACACACGTATAGATGAAGCACTAATATAATAGTTGTATACTGATTTATTAAGTAGTTCCTCTCTCTCTCTCTCTCTCTCTCTCTCTCTCTCTCTCTCTTTCTATCTCTCCTATCTCTTTCATTTTTTTCACCCTCCATCCTCAGGAGCCTCCTCTTCAGACTCAGAGGGCGAAGGATCCGTGTCCAAATCTAAATCAGGAGCCATGCCACAGTATGTTTTTCAGTATAACTGCTTTGACCTCACTGACATTTGACATTTGAGCAAGGCTAATTGCTTTTGAACTAATTCCCACCGGTCATAACAGCTTCATTATTGGTAACAGGCTTGAAATGGCTTCACAATAAACCAGGGAAACACTAAACTGCGATCTCTTGGCCTTTTGGGCGTATGTGCACCATCCTAATCCATTCTAAATCTTGAATCACATTTTTCCTCTCTCTTTTTATCTCTCTGTCTTTCGCTATTTGCTGATATCACATTAGGCAACTTCCTTCCTCTCTCCAAATAACTTATTCACCCCATCCCCCATCCCATCCCAAGTCATTCTATCATTCTTTCTTCGCAGGCTTTATTTGTTGCAAGTTTGTCTGTCCCTGGTACAAAAATTATTTCACTAGGAGTGTTACAGACTCGTTACAGCACTCATGTTGCTCCATGGTGGATTACTGAAATCATAACTTAGACAAGAATATTCTCCAGTGTTTCTGGTGTGTGTAAGAATGTAGTCAGTATAGTTATTTTCCTCAAACCTGCTGTTAGCTTGCTTTTTTTCATGATGTCAGGTAACACTATGTATAATTATGTTTACCTCAGTTACACCCTCAATTCAACCCACAGACAACAAAAATAATTATCTCCTTCACACCTGAGCAAAAGTTAGATTTATTCTTTTAGAAATTGATTTTAAAGTTTTTCTAGTCTTTTCCAGCCAATGTGGCCAAAATGGTTTAGAAAAAAACAGAAATGTAGACATGTTAGGTTCCTGACGCTACCTTAAACCAAGAGCTCTGACCAAAGTTTATCTTGTTCACCTTTGACGGCCATCTTGAAAATGTTCCCATGCAGTTATTTGTCAGTCATACAAGACCAGGCTCCTATTTACATGAACAGTGAAAGACTATTTCTATATAAATACATCAACAAGTCAGCGTTTAAAACATGGATATGAGATGGATGGTAGAATCTAATAATAATGGCATGAATAGAACAGCATGAGTGGTCTTTAGCTTACAAAGTAATATGATAAAAGCATAGTTTTTCAGGCCATTCTGAATGTAAGGCAAGCTAACTGAGCAAGGTGCCAATTTTCTGCAAATGCATCAGGATGCTCTAGTGACGTCTTAACCAATTAGAGGTGATTAGCTCTTTTCAGATCAAATCAAGTGGTGCAGCAGAAGAAAAAAGTAAAAAAAATATACACCAGTACACCCATGCAAAATAGAAGTCCTTTCTGGTTTCTTCTTTTGTTCCAAATTGTCATCCTGAAATGTTCAGGTTTTTTTTTTAAGGTAAATTGAATATAAAGTTGCCCTAAATGAACATACAGTTTTTAACTCTAATTAAAATTATTCAATTAACAAACGCAAACGTTCTCTAAATCTGTGTGAAAATGTAATCGCCCCTGTAGTAACTTAATCAATCAATTTATTAAAAGATTAATAATAATAAAACAATAGAATAGAAATACAGGTAATAAATGGTGATCAGTATGGCTAGTTAATAAATGAACAAAGCAGTTTACAGTATTATAATGGATAATCTGTACAGTATATATGTATGTGGCAGCAGGCACATGGACGAGCTCCGGTTTGGAAGTGGAGGGCGGAGCATACGCTGCTAATTTTGCTTGCCTCGCTAAACATAAAATATTTTTATCATCATCGTAAGATTGTAAAATCGTACATTAAACCATCGGAACTCAGGGACCATCTGTTAATAAAAGGAAAAATGGAATAATTGGTTCCTATTTAGACTCAACATACCAGGGCCTGATTACTGCCAGCCCTATTGAATTGAAACATCACTTAAAGAAATAAAACATTAAGGCTTGTCAAACATTCTCCAAAAAAACATTTGGATATTATTACATTCTATTATTTTTCGGAACAATGCTCTGTGGACTGATGAGTCAAAGGTACATTAGACAAAAAGTTAACAAGGCATTCCACAATAAGAACATCATAACATGCTGGTGGCTTGAATTGAATAAAGTTTTGGAGTGGCTTAGATGAAGTCCTAACTTGAACCCAATTCAGATGCTGTGGCAAGACTTTAAACAGGCAGTTTATGCTTGAAAGGGATCCAGTGTGGCTGAATAAAAAAAAAAACAATTTGGAAAAATAAGAGTGGGCCACAGCACAGGGAGGTGAAATACTGATCTCCAGTTATTTAAAGTGTTTGTTTGCAGTTGGTGAAACCTTATGATTTTTTTCCCTTTGATAATTATGCATTTATTATTTAGAAATATGCTTTTAAAGACACTTGACACACTGTAGCTCTACTATATGTAGATTTACACTGTTTCTATCTCAGATTGACCAATTAAATATCAGAAAGAAATACAAACCACGCTGAACATGGCTTGCATGATTATTTCATTCTGTACGCTGATCCTCTCATTATAAACACAACAAACATATCTCAAACAGACTCCGGGAGAGATACAAATAAGCATAAAATCTAGCAAAAGGTCTCATCCAAAATAACAGAGACCTTTGGCCAGGGATTTATCCAGCTAAACATTTAGTCATTCTCGCACAATAAAAGAAAAATAAAACCCGTCCACACTAAAACTTTAGAGGAATTTTTTAGTTTACCGTCATATGCACAAAGAGTGCGTCAAACCTTTATATGCAATGCCGAGTTTTTAAACCTAGAGCCGAGCCGAGCTTGTCTCATCAAACTTAATAAGCCATGTAGCTGCTTTTGTGATTCTAAATCCGGCCGTTAGGGATTAATAGGCCGAGACCAACCTCAATCTTTCAGCCGTCTCTGCCTTTGAAGCACAGTTCACCTTAATGGAGCATGAATCCATTTGCTTTTGTGTTAGTTGAATCATTAAAAAAAAAAAAAAAACAAATATGAGAGAACAAATATGTGAAGGAAGATCAAGGATTATGTTTGTGCTAGGTAGTTTGCCAATGTAATTTTAGCACAATTTCTTTAGTAATTGTGTGTATAAAAGTGGATTAGAGTGTGTGCAGTGTTCCTGGGTAACTCTGGGATATTTCCTCAGGGTGCAGAAGAAAACAGCGTCGGTGTCCTTGACCATTCGCACGTCTTCACCAAAAAGCCCTGATAAACCGTCCCTCCGCTCCACACTACTCCAGCCACTGTCACAGAGAGTAAGACACACACACACACACACACACACACACACACACACACACACACACAAGAACACTAAAAGGGTTTTAAAATACACAGGTCTGGAAAGCTCATTAAGAATGACAGTAACAGATGTCAAGGCATACAGAAATTTGAGACAGTTTCTTTAGCAAGATGAATATAATAATCTCTCTCTCTCTCTCTCTCTCTCTCTCTCTCTCTCTCTTTCACACACATTTTTTTTTAAGGTTCAGAGTCCTGTCTCTTCACAGTATGCTGCTGACGGACTTCATTCAGCTCCCCCTACCTTCACCAAGGTAAATAAATAACAAAAAAACAAGCAAGATGTGACTAATTTCTCTTCTTTTACATTCTACTCCATCTCACCCATAATCTGTTTATCTTTTTTTTTATCTGCCCTTCAATGTCATTATTCATACATATGACAGACAAGAGTTTGTGGACATCTGACCATAAGATTCATATGTGCTTTTTGAACATCCCATTCTACATTTAGTCCACATTTGCTGTTGTAATAACCTCCACTCTTTTGGGAAGATGTTCCACTCGATTTTGAAGTGTGTTTGTGGAGATTTGTGGAGATTCATTCAGACACAAGGGTGTTAATAAAGTTAGGTAGTGATGTAGGTGAGGTGAGGAGGCCTGGGGTACAGTCAGTATTTCAATTCATCCCAAAGGTGTCCAATAGGTTTAATAACTCCATATCAGGAGATCTTCCACTGCAACCAATGTAAAGCATATGTTCATGGAGCTGGCTTTGTGCACAGGGGCATCGTCATGCTGGAACAGGTTTGGGTCTCCTAGTTCAAGTGAAGGAAAATTTTATTCTACTGGATCCAAAGACCTTTTATACAACTGTGTGGAAAACTTTGTGGTAACAGTTTGGGAAGAACCTCATATGACTGGAAAAGTCAGGTGGCCCTGAATAGCTAAGTGGATTATAATAATGAGCTTTCATAATTTATTGTAAAAATTCTTTTGATCTTGTCATTGCCACATGGCTTGGGGTCTCAACATGTTTTAGCCATCATGGATTTTATGTCGACATTTTCATGATGAAATTTTGAAGAACAACATAATGAAATAATTCGCGTTGGCCTTGTGAAACATTTTGTCATTTAAAAATCTGTAACTTATGAACACTTTATGTTCATTTAATGCAGCACATACTGTATTGGTTATACAAGGCTCCCAGTTTCAAATTCCTTAGATCCTAAATGCCCATAAAACGGAAATTAAGGATATCTGTAATATAATAGTTACTTTAAATAAGCTGACAATAACATTTGACAATAATCTTCTCTCATGTAATAATAACTAAACCTTTCAATTGAACTTTGTGGTGATTCCAGTGTTGTTCTGTGACTCAGTCCGGTCCTAAATATCTTCTAAGCAATGGTTATATATACACCTTAACTTTATGACCACCTGCCTAATATTTTGTTGGTCCCCTCTTTTGATGCCAAAACTGTCATGAACAGTCGAGCATTAACATCATTAACTTCTTTAGCAGTTTGAGCTACAGGAGCTCATCTGTTAAATCGGACCACATGGACAAGCCTTCGCTCCCCACATGCATCAATGAGCCTCGACCGCCCATGACCCTGTCGCTGGTTCACCACTGTTCCTTCCTTGGAGCATTTTTGATAAATACTGACCACTGCAGACTGGGAACATCCCACAAGAGCTGCAGTTTTGGTGATACTCTGACCCAGTTGTCTAGACTTCACAGTTTGTCCCACTCAATCCTCACGCTCGCCCATTTTTCCTGTTTCTTATACATCAAATGTTGTCTTGCTGAATAATAAATCCCACCCACTAACAGGTGCCATGATGAAGAGATCACTGTATTTCACTTCACTGGTCATCATGATATGCCTGATGGGTGTATGTGTGTGTGTGTGTGTGTGTGTGTGTGTGTGTGTGTGTGTGTGTGTGTGTGTGTGTTTTAATCGTAATGCTTCCTCTTTCTCTTTCTCCCTATAGTTATTGCAGGATGCCCAGGCATGTGAGGGGCAGCTGGTGGTTCTGGAGTGCAGGGTAAAAGGAAGTCCGCCGCTCCGGGTTCAGTGGTTCCGGCAGGGTCATGAGATCCAGGACTCCCCGGATTTTCGCATCCTTCAAAAAAGTAGGAGCACACCATCAACACACTCATGGCACTGATTTTGACACTGATAATGGCATTTTCATTGACACTGACGATGACACCTTTTTACCTCGAGCGATAGTCAACATTCCTGTTAAAGTTTTCTTTTCAATGATTGATGTATTTGTTAAACAGCTGCTGTCACATGATGCTACAGGATGTGATAAGGAGAAGATTGTTCAGATTACATGAACTGTTTTTGTAGAATTCTGTATTCCTCAGAACTGCTCGCTCAATAGAAATTATTAAAAAAATTAACTTTGACAGCACCACCACCACCAATATCGCAACATTTTCTAAGTTAGAAACACCCAGCAATTCTGGGATAATCAAACAAATATTTTGCTAACACACTTGCATGCATGTATTGATTGACAAAAACCAATGTATAAAAAGAAACCAAGCAACAATGTACAGTAAGTAATGTACTACACACACAAAAAACAATACTACTACTGACATGTTCCTTTTTCTCCTTTCTCACGATCTTTTGTCTATTTCCCAGAACCGAGATCTACAGCAGAGCCTGGTGAGTGTCACTCTTGCCCCAACATGCAAAACAAACACAAACACATGGCACACACACACACACACACACACACACACACACACACACACACAGACACACACACAAACACACACATATTCCAACCCTCTCTTTGGCACTCTATCAATCCCAGAACTACACATCCTATGACTGTGCGTGACGCAACAGGATTTTGTCAATTCCAAACTACGCTTTTGAAACAAATGCAAAATCCGGACGTATGTGGAAACAGTTACTTGTCAAAAAAATGACACACACACACATTTCCTGCTTATTTAAAAGGTACACAGGCTGTGATGCATCCTCTGTGCATCTGTATAGTTTTACCCAGACACTAGATTACGTCTAAACAGGATTAAGATATATTTTAACGTTGAATCACACCAATTTCTGACAAATTTATGTGTCTATGTTGTCACACCTGTCTTATTCTTCCTCTCACCTGGTTGTGAAACACATCTGGTTGCATTACGCCCATCTGTATTCATCAGATTAACTCATCAACTCTAAAAGTCAATCACAGCTTCTGTCACAGCACTTTTACCTTCATCACTATATTCCTGATAATGATGTCATGCTGCATCAGAACACAAAATTCCTATAGATTAGTGTTGTGCCACTTATTTGACATCAAGTGCACTTTCTTTGTTTTATGAGGACATCCTCTACTTGAATACAGAATCATAAAGGTTTGAAAGCCATGGCCATTTGTAACCAGTAATGGATGCAAATCCTGTATTTGGAAGTACACAAATCCTGTACTTGAATACCCCATTTTAAATTGATATAAATATCAGAAGTAAAAGCAGAGGTATAAAGAGTTCCAATATGACTTGAGCATTTGAACAGTACTTGAATATTTGACTCATTGAATGTAGACCAAGTCACGTGAGTGAAAATCCAAAACATTTGTGATATAAAACTTTGTGAGGTTTTATTTCCTAAAATACAAAACAAATTGTAGTAAAGCAATCTTTCAAAAGGGGATATTTAATTAACAAATGAAATTAGAGGATCATGTAACAAAGTAGAAGAACCATTAGTATTCAATGGAAAAATAACATTTAAGTTAATCATTTTAGATAAAGTTAAGGCTGACTGATTGATTGCAAAATGTAAATGATAATGGTCATTGTCACTTAAAATATAATGGAGTAAAAAGTACATATATGGAATCAAAAATGTAGTTGAGTAGAGAGTAAAAGTTGCTTTTATTTTTGATACACAGCAAAACTAGAAAGTAGCCAAAAAATACTTAAGTTCAGTGGTGAAGTACATTTACTTAAATACCACTGAGTAAAAAGTAGTGATATATAAGAACTCGATGTGAATAATGAATGCAGATCAGTGTTCCATTCTCCTGAATATCAGACCTTTATAATGAGGAAGATTTCTATAGTTACAGACACACAGTGAAAGAGCATGTACTCTACACACTCTTAGAACTACGGGTTACATGTGTGCTCTCGCCACAGCTTTGTATTTAACACTGTCTATGTGTTCAATTTGCAGTAGCGAGGAACTGTATATCTGTCTGAAATGTACTGCAGTACAATTTTCTGAAAAATATAAATATTCTTATATACGATAACAGAGTAAATAATGAATTCTTACAGTCTACCATTGTCTGTAAGCAATATTTAATTTATCACTCCTCTGACTGATCTAACAGAGGAGATCTGCACTCTGGTGATAGCCGAAGTTTTCCCTGAAGACGGAGGCCTGTTCTGCTGCAGTGCTTCAAACCAGTACGGCTCCATCAGATGCAGCGCCCAGCTAACCATTCTGCCAGGTAATCGCAAATCACCTTTACAAACATGTTTTCCTCATTAATAACGAAGTGTTATGCATTAATATAAATTAGTAGACACAATGACCAGGAATAACATTATAACATTATAGTGAAGTGAATTACACTGATTATCTCTTCATCCTGGCACCTGTTAGTGGGTGGGATTTATTAGGCAGCAAGTTCAAATTTGCTGTGTTGGAAACAGGAAAATGGGCAAGGATGTGGATTTGAGTTTGACAAGGGACAGATTTTGATTTCTAGACGACTGGGTCGGAGCATCTCCAAAACTGCAGCTCTTCTGGGTCCTTCCGGTCTGCAGTGGTCAGTATCTATCAAAAGTGCTCCATTGAAGGAACAGTGGTGAACCGGGGACAGGGTCGTGGGTGGCCGAGGTAAATTGATGCACGTGAGGCATGAAGGCTGGTCCGTGTGGTCCAACACAACAGATGAGCTCCTGTATCTCAAACTGCTGAAGAAGTTAATGCTTTTAATGCTCGATGCATCAGGATTGTGTTAGCAGCAAAAGGGGAACCAACACAATTTTTGGAAAGGGGTTATTATGTTAATGTGGTCGAGTTTGTCCTCTATGGTGATCTGTAAAGCATCATAACCTGAACTAATGGACGAATTTACCATGGCAATATGTTTTGTACAATCTGCTCCCAATGGAGGTAACAAATCTTTTATATTAGTCAGCAGTAATAAAGCGGTTGCAATAGTAAATATTTAGACGCATGTGGCTCGAGCAGTATGACTTAATTATACACTATAAGTGACTCATGCGAAAGTCTTCAATGGTTTGTGGTGAAAGAAGCGACATAAGAAGGGTTTCCTGATTCAAAGAGGCATTAACAACAAGGAACTCTTTCTCCTTTTTAGGTTTTGAATTCTTTCTGGTAAAAAACTCGAAAAAAGAGGAATTGAATTCTCTCATTTACAGACAGGGTTTTTCCCAAGAGGAGCAGTAAAGGTTTTAGCGTTTGGTTTTCTCGCAGTAAAACCCTATGCTCTGTGCATATATTGAGATTGCTTGGAGTGAACATGAGCACCTGTATGGTGGAAGTCGATCCTGAGTGCAGCACACGCATGCCAAGGAAGAAGTGTTTATTTCTGGGGCTGGATCAGCAAAGTTATTTATATCAAAGATGAGGTCTGACCCAAATAAACAAGGATTACATGGATTCATAAAGGCTTAGATGCACTCCAAACCAAAACACGTTTCCTTAGAGATAAATCAGCACCAGAAAGAACACTGATTTTTGTTTAATAGTTTTTTTTAAGTATTATGTATTAATCATACTTAAATATACAGTCTAAGTCTTAACTAAGTACAAATAAATAAACCAAAATACATGCCAACGTTTTTTTTTCACCCAATCTTGAAGTGTCCAGTTTTGTGCTAATAATAGCCGTAGATCCCTGTTTTTGGCTGTCAATTCTAAGATGCTTTTCTCCTTGTGTATAAAGTGTGGTTATTTGAGTTACTATACACTTCCTCTCAGCTTAAACTAGTCTGGTCATTTTCCTCTGACTTTCCCTAATCATCCAGAAGTTATCACAAATTGAATGTTTTTGGTTTTTTTATAGTATTTATTTTTAACCCTAGATATTGTTGTGTGTGAAAATCCACCAGAGATTGTCCAATCTATCTGGCACCAACAACCATGTCCTAGTTAATAGGACTGAGATCACATGATGTGAACATGACATTAATTTTTAGACTTGTATCTGCATTTTTTTAAATTGTGCTTGTGTGGGCAGCTGGTGATTGTATTTAACTATGTAGTTCTGTGCTTTGTATTATCAATAATTATTACATATTCAGCCATGATACTAATAGAGTTAGCTACCATAATTATTTATATTAATCGCATATTTAACTATTAAACGACATATCATAATGGCTCAACATATCATGATGTTTCTACTATGTCACAACAGGCATACTGTTCCATTGCCTAAGATATATAGTGCACAAACAGGATTAATTTCACACTACAATTTATAAAAGAAAAAAATTAGTTTTTACATTTTATATGTCAAAAAAACTATAAAAACCAAAACAAAGAAATTGTAATCTATTCAATATACTTTATTGTCTGTCCTCAATTTAGGGCCTGAGGAGTCATCCAGAAATGGCATATCCAAAGACAACAGCATCTTCGAAGACAATCATTCGTTCCCGCCCCCTCCCCCGCCCAATGAAATCAGCCTCCTAGAGGTCCCACCCAAAACTCCGCCTAGTGCCGAAGCCTTCCAGATAAATGAGCTGGACATTTGGCCTAGTGTCCAGTCTGCTGTAGCTGTTGAGCACCAAGCGAATGGAGCATTTTCCAGCAGCAGTACCCCAAGCCCCCAGTCAGCAGTGAGTATGAAGGATGTTCCATCACCTGTTGAAGAAGCTGACCTTCCTTCATCTCCATCTCCATCTAAGGAGGGACCCCCTATTCCTATCAAGCCCAAACCCAGACTGTGAGTAACACATTGTTCTCCTGCACGTCGTCAGCATGATAAACCCATGTGGCTGATTTACACAAAAGCATTGCAACCATGTGTGGCATCACAGGACACAGTAATGAGGGAGAGTCTGTCTTTTCCTTACTATGTTATTTAACGGCAGTTACACTACTAGTACAAATTTCAGGGGCAGCTATAAGTGCTGAGGGGGAGTGTTTATGCCTCATGTGTGTGGTAATGTGCTGGTGGGTTAAAATTATCACCCTGGTTGTAGGTTAACTCAGGGTTAAGTGCCTGCCTTCAGATCATGAACGCATTACTTTTTATGCTGTGCTTCTAGTTACATTTCTACATCAAACCACTCTGACTTTTATTAGTAATCTTAATAAAAATGTATAGTTTTATTTAAATCTGAAATAAAACTATAAATTGAAATTATTTGATTTTAAGTATGTCCCCAGTCATCTCTGACATGCTTATAGATGAAAGTTTTAAATTCAGTTTTCAGCTTATGCTAGTTTATTACTTCGGACATAGAACATGTACATCTATGTACAAAAAGAAATATTTATAGTTTAGTAATTATTATTCGTTCAATTTAATACCGTATTTGCATAGTGTCAACATGTATAAACAGTCGGGTTGTTTTTTTTAATTATTATTTTAAAGTAAAATATTTGATTAAAACAACAATTTATTATATAAATTCATTTTAAAATAGTATGTAAAATCACCTCCAAATCTCCTCAGACCATTACTGCAATGTAATATAAAACAAATTAATCCTTGCTTCTGCTGCTTTTAGTCTTTTAGTTTTTTACTTTTTTTTACTTTTGTAAACTTTTTAATAACTCAAACAATATTTCCATATTTCCATATTCATCTTTGTATATATACACATATGCTTAAATAATGTTATTATATATTTCATATGTATAATTCTTTTAATTTTGTGACATTTTAATAATCTGAACTGAAAGACTACAAACCAATAAAATAATCACATATTGACAAACTAAATATTTTAAAACAAACTTAAATATATTATTCTCCATTAAGTTTTTTTCAACATAATTAAATATAACAATTATTGTGCAAAACAGCATTAATACAAACTAGAACCAACCTCAAATTGTAAACAACAGTTGTAGTCACAAGTCGAGAACAAAGTTTTTAAGGCTACACAAATTATTATGTAATTGCACATTGCAAATTGGACTGCTTTCTATTTCAATAAAAGTAGCAGGTTTCTATTCAAGAACAACAGTTGCTCAGCTTTCTGGCAGTAGAGACTGTTCCTCCTGTCATTGAGAACATAAGATGCTGCACTGAATAAACGCTCACTCTCTGTGCTGATGCTTGGTGCAGATAAACACCTGTGTGCAATCCTAGCAAGCGATGGAAATCGCTCTTGGTACATGCACCAGTAGTCAAGTAGATTATTACTTTTGCTACTGGTAGTTCAACAAGGTATGTGTCCAGGCATGCAATCATAGGTCAAAAATTAAATAAAAATACAAATTTCAGGATTCTTCTATATATTTTTTAATCATTTATTAAGATTCAAAAGAGTAATTTTTCAATATAAAGTATGATATACAGTGTCTGTCAAAAGTTAATACAGTACCTAGCTTTTATGGTTTTTAAGACACATGCATAGGCCTTTTGTTTGAATGCACCAAACTAGAAAAAAGAGAAAAACACACAAGAATTGCACAGTGAAAAAATAGATACAAAGTTCTGTGGATAGATAAGACATTATTGGCTCTAACAAGAGAACTTGTGTAAGATGGAGAACAGGAGAGATGATGTTAGCAGACTGACCCACAGTCAAACATGGAGGTGGAAGTTTAATGGTTTGGGGTTGTTTTGGAGCAGGGAAAGTTGGAGACTTATTCCAGGTAAAAAGAAAACTAAACCAACATGGCTACCATTCCATACATCAACACCATGCAGTTCCATCTGGACTGCGGCTGATCGAAAACAACTTCACTATACAACAAGACAATAAGCTGAAGCGTACAATGAGACAATGGTAAAAACTTAAATTGATACAGCATTGATGTAGCTTTTTCTGCTTCTATGGACTGGATTGTGTCATGTATCATGACTGTTGTGTGTGTGTGTGTGTGTGTGTGTGTGTGTGTGTATGTGTGTCAGAAGAACATGCAACTTGAATGAAGTTTGAATAAGTGTGATATAATTTTCAGGTCAGGAAAGATGGTCAGGAAATACGAAGTAATGTACATATAAATATATGTGATGTGTATGTATGTGTGTGCGGTCATGTTCAAACATCAAAAAACGCACACTATATACACTGTCTTTTTACATGATGTAGGTATGTAGTACCTGAATTTGTAAAAGTAGGAGTTTCAGTAACGTTGTGCACTTAAACAAACTGACCTCTGCCCTTTTAAACAGGCTGCGATCTTTGAGTTTTATATACCGTGTGCCAGATCATAAATATATTCAATATTGGGTTTATGAGGTTCTAATGAATTGTAGGCTGATAAGATAATGCCGTTACACAACGTTATGAAAATATACAGTGTTGCCATATATAAAAATTCAACCAAAGGTTGGGAGTCTTTGGAACACACTGATTAATATCCTTGAACCTGAGATATATTCCAGTAATTTACGAATGTAGCATGAGATTCGAATCAACTTGCTGATGTAGCATGGCTTTGGTTTGGCCTGAAGATCGGAGTATGAACAATGATTTCTTGCACACTGGGCTGTACATCCATCCTGCTTCTGTCCCTTCACGTCATCTCAAACTCTCAATTCTGTGCTTCCAGATTGAATGATGTAGCCGATGATGTCTCGGAAAAAAGGTAGTATGATTAGGCATTTGGATCACCCTGGATCCACAGTGCGTGTGCGTGTGTGTATGTTTGTGTGTGTACATGAACATGCGTGATGGGCATGTGTTAGGCGATGTGAAAGACTCATTGTTTTTTATCAGGGCACTGAGCCAGCTCGAACGGCTCACTGGTTGGCAAAGTCGGATCCTTGCTTGAGCTTCCACAAATGGCAGAATTGCTGTAAAAAAGCTGCTTCCTCAACAGATTTTCCACAATAATATTGCAACCAGGCTGCCAGACACTCCATGTCCCACCAGGAGTCTAACCCCATTTGCAAGCACCCTACCTCTCCACCCCACCTTCTGCGCCCTGTAATTTGGCCATAAAAACAGAAATCCTATAATGACATAATTACTGAGAGTTAATTTCCTGCATGCACTGTGGAAGCTTATCAGCCACACATCACCATCACGATCACCCTGGCAACATCCACACTTCGGTATTTTGACCCCTGGCCTACAGACACAGAGTTTCCAGGTTCAGGCTAATTTCTCCTCAGGTGGCGTGAGCGTAATCCTACTGCTGTGCAGTTAATAATGCTAGGTGTTGTCTTTTAAAGGTTCCCTAACGTCCCAGGTTTTGTTTAAATGTTGAGTTTAATCGACCATGCCATTACCTTGTTGGCTGAACCGCAGAACTGGAAGATTAACGGAAAGTGTGAGTGTTTCGTTTGGTTACTGTGCTCTCATATATATATAAAACAAACATCTCCTTCTCCGGAGAGTCTCACGTTTCAGCGGACAAGGCCTAGCCGTTGTTGACATGATGATGTTGCTTTGATGCACTACACTCAATCCAGCTGGCCCATAAACTGACCACAGTGGCTGTAATACACAATACATTGTTACACTGCCAACATCCTCCAGTCCTATTTGACCCCTGTTATATGATTCGAATGGACATGTGTTGGCCATCTGCTAAGGATGTGATAATAATAATAATAATAATAATAATAATAATAATGATAATAATAATAATAATAATAATAATAATAATAATAATAATAGGAATCGCTACATACATGTAAAACCTGCAAATAAAACAATTCAGTAATTTTTATTATTTAGAGTCAAGCATTATTTTCTCCAGCAGAAAGGGTTTATTCTTTCTAGTCGCCTGTATGTTTTGGCAGTTGAATTCATGTTCTATGAAGATGTTCTACAGTCAATTGTGTTAATGTGCGATTCCTATCACGGCTGCGTTGTCGGACTCAGGAAATGGCTCTGTAATTTCACAGAGAGCCAATGGGTAATAACTACCACCCAAAATCCTTCAGCACAGGAAAGAGGTAGGAGGAAAGGACAGGAGGAACACCGCAAGAGCATGAAATGAAGTGTTCAGCAGGGCCAGGATCAAAATCTTACTCCAAGTTTAATGTTTAAAAAAAAAACTGTGTATGACGGGAAATACTGGGACTCATGAGGAAATGTTCAACTGATTAGTAGCGTAAATACCTCACCATGTTTGAGTTATGTGGTAGAGTTTATCATTATGAAGGGTTTATCATTGTGTTTGCATTTGAGTGTGTGTGTGTGTGTGTGTGTGTGTGTGTGTGTGTGTGTGTGTGTGAGAGAGATTTATGAGCTGAAAGAATTGAAAACACTGTGGGGTTTTTACTGGAACATGCCCCACAGAGTGTAAAACGTATACAGTACTGTACTGATAACACCTGGAGCTTGTAAAAATGTGTGTTTGCGTGTGTGTGTGTGTGTGTGTGTGTGTGTGTGTGTGTGCGCGGATAGCACGAAAGGAGGGAGGGTAGAGGTGTCCATTTGCAGATGTGTGACTTGAGGCTATATATGCTCTTTCATTTGTTAAACTGTGTGCGTGAGTGTGCATGTGTGTGATGAATGAAGTGTAAGCTGTGGCTGGTGTCTGATATCTGCTTTCTCAGGTTGATGAATGTGTTTGCTGGCTGAACGAGACATTTCGCAGGACCCTTTTGAATTAGAAACTGATTATGACGTATATTTTTGGGGGGATGTTTGTGCGTTTTTAACAGAAGCACCCAGTTTCAAAGCGGAGAGTCTCGTCATCTACAATTAACCACCCTGTTAACACTGCAGATGGAAATTCGGCAGGCAGAAACCCACAAAAAAAAACAAGGATATAATTATAGAGCTGCCAAATTTAAACGACAGCGCTGTGTACAGCATTCGATTATGAGTTTCTTTTGATTTGTTGGTTGGCATGACAGAAACTCGTTGACAAAAAAACTGTGCTGATGCTCTTCATATACTGTAATGGATTTTTAGTCCCTTGAGCAGGGGTCACCAAATCTTTTTCTGTGAGGGACACATAATTTTTAGTTTCTTTACTGGGGGAGTGACGACCAGTATTAGTTCATCATTTTGTTATGTACCCTACAGACAAATGAGCGTTACTTTTTAAGAGATACAGTATATCGCCTATTAAAAGAGCTTTATTATTATCATATTGACATTTT
Organism: Silurus meridionalis; assembly: GCF_014805685.1. Taxonomy (NCBI): domain Eukaryota; kingdom Metazoa; phylum Chordata; class Actinopteri; order Siluriformes; family Siluridae; genus Silurus; species Silurus meridionalis. The sequence continues at coordinate 8,400,760 of NC_060906.1, read as the reverse complement.
ATCACATTTAATGCCGTTAAAATTAAAACATTTACGTTATATAGAATGTACCATTCTGTTGGTTGGAGGGTGAATCTAACCAATAATTAGGCTACAATAATAACTAAGGAAAATTTTAGTTTGAAAGCCAACCTTCATTATCAAATACAGATATAATATAATATAATCTATAAATATCAATTACATTTTTAATAACATGTCTCTGACATTGTTTAGAGGGCCGATCCAATGTGGGGGCACCATAGTTTGAGGACCCCTGCTCTTGCTCTTTTTTCTGGCCTGTCACATTTAGAAGATTTTTTCAGGAAAAAATAAACAGTGTACTAGTTTGAGATAATAAAATGAGCTCCGCCTGACATGTCGAAGGTTGCTCAGACTTTTGGACATTGTTCCAAAAGGCAACCTTTAAGCATTCAATCATCAGAATCAGACAAGTTTATTGATCCTGCAGTGAAACTGTCGGGTTGCAGCTGCTCCCAGTAAAATTCAACTAAATATTAAGTAAAGATTAATGTAAAATATATATAAATATAAAGTACAATCAATGCATTTTAAATCTTATGGAGATTGCTTTTAAAATGTGTAATGTTAAACAGATGGCAGAAAAGTCAGATTATGATACAGTTACTGCACATTTAGCAATTATTATTGTACACAAAGCTGTAATAGAGGCGTGGGCTGGATTTGGACTCAGAGGAAAACTTGCGCAGCACTACAGTTCCTCTAATTTTGTATGGGAAGTCCAGTTCTCCAAGTTGTCGTTTTAATTCACATATATTTCATCTATGACTTAAATAGATTGTGAATAAGAAATTGGAGCTTTGCCTGAGTCCTGAACGTACAATGTACTGGAATAAAACGTGCTGAATCCTGTCAAGCGAAGACAGACTACAAACAAGCAGTACTTCAGGGGGTCAGGGGTCAATGTACTTCATGCCTAGGGCTAGAGGTCAAACCAGGACCAGGCCACACACACCTGAGATGCTAGAATTCATGTCATTTGACATCAAATTGGTCTTGTTTGTGCCTGGTTTATCAATAGCAGCTAAACAGGGGTTAAAGTCCTTATGGTCCTTTATGAAATGTCATTCTACTCAGCTGAGGGGTACACGTCCACAAAATCCAGTGAAGCATTTAATGCTCCTTAAAGACCTCGACATTGCATGTGGACATACTTGGCAGGAGCAGCAGGACGAACTCCCCGGCTGCATTGCTCTCATTCCGCTCAGATTAAAAGAGCGAAGGCTTTACAAAATCCGTCCCACTGCTGTGGGGCTGTTGCTACAGCGACCAAAGACAACTGCAGCAAACTGTGGTTCACATACTCCCGAACTGTTTATTCCTTCTTCTCTGGCGTCTCTAATTTCTTTTTTTTCCCTCTCCAAATCTCGCCAAATTCCCACTCTCCCAATCTCCAGCTCAACAGTTTTACACACATTTACTAAGTTCCATTCTATTCAATCTGTCAAGTTCTTTTAGATGCATTTGATTTTCCATGCAGTAAATTGCTGTGAATTCTGACCTTACTATAGCTATAGATGAAGTGTGCTGGTTTTTGTGGTTGTGCTAGAGTTTATTTTGCTTTAAACCAATAAAAACTGCAGCTTACAATGTGGCCACTGTGCATCTGGTGCTCTAGTGAGGTTGTTCGCTGGTCACGATTCTATTATAAGAAGGCTCGGGATCTCGGGACAGTGTTTCTCATTGGTCAGACATGTCTTAGAGATGTGGTCAGGGTTAAAGACGGGTGCAAGCTGTCTGAAGAGCTGAAGTCGCATCAGGTGACAGTGATTATGATTAATATCTGCTCTGTTTTCAAGCTTGACATTTTGCAAAGCTTAAGAGGGTAGAGTAAGCATTGCAATTATTGAATAGTATGCCGACTCAGTGTAAAACCATGCTCAGACATTATGCTTGGGAATAGAAGTTTGAAATTTGAGGTTTGGGGAATTGTGATGGGGTAGTTAAGCCAGCCAATCACATGCTGGACACATCACAGGACAACGTGACACACTCAGACAAAAGCACTATGCTCTACTTCCCATTAATACCCATCTACCCTCTTTTGCATACATGATATTACAGACACCTAGAGTTGCTTTGAGTGAATAATAATCATAATACCTTAATTATTTCCTACCCAGACAGCCTGGTCAATCCTGCATCCCTAGCTTCTTCTTTGCATTGTTCATGCAGATATTCCTTACATTTCCATTGAAATAATATACATCGGTTGATCAAATCAAGGCCAAAGTTTGTTGCCAAAAGTAGAATTTAGACAATTAAATTTAACTATTAATCAGACAAAAACTGGGTTAATTCAAATTATTGGCTGAATGGAAATTATAATTTAATCGAATTAGCTCATTTCTATCCATATTTGCCAGTCAATCCATATTTCTATCCATATGAGCCATTAAATCGTGTTACAGGTGATTTGCTTCTGCTTGTTTGAGAAAAATCAGTCAAAGCACATACTTCTAATCAGTGTACAGAAAATGAAAGTGAAACGCATTTATGGTTAAATCGGCGATACCGTTTATCTGCTTATGGTTGATGCAAAGCTTCACCACTCTGGTCAGCCCCAGATACTTACCTCTAATGTGACTCAGAACTATTCAGCTCAGCAGCAGCAGGGTTCGCTTTAAAAGGTGTAGCTTGTAAAGCGGTTAATGGTTTACTAACAGTCACTTTCTTGTGGCGTAGCGTGTGGTTAAAGACTAGGAATCAGGTCAAGAAAAGTTATATAAGAAAATATGGATAAGAACTAACAGGACATGTACACAACAGGTATGTATACGATAATATAACGTGTAAATGTAATACTCAAGCAATAACATTTCTAATAAATGAACAAATAATATTCAAACAAAAGAATCAAATCTCACCAGCACGTGTAAAATGTAATGGCAGCATAGGATGCATATGTTATAACAACTTGTGCAGGAACAGTGTTTCCCAGAACATGCACATCATATTCCTGACCTCATAATTCCTGGCCAAAGGACCCAAGCAACACCTCTGCGTATACCTTCATATACCTACTTTAAAACTTCTCAAGTTCAGGAAGTGACATTCAATATGGCTGCTTACAGTGTCATTAGAAAACAAAGCACTTCTTCCGTGTAAATGCCTAATACTTTACTATAAATACACACACACATTTGATTTAAATTCATTTAAAAAACATACTAGTTTATTGATAATGCACTCAGGTCACATTTAATGAGGAGGACCATATTGTATACATTAATCTTTATAGCTAGCTACCTAGCTTTTTGCTGACAAAAGAGAAACATGGAGGCATCCATGTTTTTCCCCCTACTTTGTAGCTAAAATGCATTAATGTTAGACATAAAGTTTTTCCGAGCTCTGGCTCCCCACTTCGGAGGTAAGTCGCAATAGAGCAAAAACCTACTTTTATCTTTCTTTTACTACTGACTAGAAAGCAGCCATGATATTTAGTTTTTTACATATAACCTATTAATGGTGGGCAGCTAGTGTAGACCATATCATCCTGGAGGCAGGAAAAATTGATCAGTTACGCTTTAAAGCAGATCAGCAAACAGTGTGTTTCTAAACAGGATAGGAAAATAAACGTATATGATGCAATAAGTGCCAACTAAGCAGTCTTTTGTGTTTTTTGAGAGACACATGCATGTTCCTTTTGTTTCTATGCAACAAACTAGATGATTTAACACTATGAAGATTGACTTTGACCAAATAAATATATAAATGTACTGATGTTAAACTATATTTTCATTGAAAAATCCTTCCTTAGCATGAATAACAACTTTACACACAGTTTGGACAGTTTGTTTCTCCAAACATTCAGCTGAAATACTTGGCCATGTCTCTTATAAAACTTGGCATAGATGTTCTTCACTTGTTATAGATTTCTTTCTGACTTAGTGATGCAGTTATTCTCGGAGCAGTTCAGTAGGATTTAGGTGCGTTGACTGGGCAGACCATTCCATGATATATATAACTCCAGAAGACTGTGTGCTCTCTAAATAACACCTACAGAGTGCATTGTCTTGTTGTATGGTGAAGTCGGTTCCAATGAGCCGAAGTCAAGAGGAAAATACATTGTGTTGATGTATGGAATGGTATGCATGTTGGTTCAGTTTTCCTTTCACCTGGAATAAGTCTCAAACCTTACTTGCTCCCCAAACCATTAAGATTCCACTGGTGGTGGTGAGGCAGTCTGCTAACATCTTCTCTCCTTTTCTATGTCTCACATAAGTTCTTCTAATACAGACAAAATATGTCCACTTGGGACTTATCTGTCAAGAGAACTTTCATCCAGTCATTCACTGTCCATTTCTTGTGGATTTAAGTCTTTTTATGAAAATGCATATGTCTCAAAAACTATAAAAGACTTGGTGTTTTATTGTATTTATTGTATTGAATTGATAAATAAGAGAACATCAGTATGTAAACAGGCCAATACATCATCCCACTACATACAAAATGTTACAGTTTGTTTACCCTGAGTTAATGTAGGCTTGGTATGCTAGGAAATGACATCTTGTAAGTTTTTAAAATGTCCATTCTGAATTGTCTTTGTTCAGTCATATCTTGAAGCTGTCACCATACTCTAATGTAATGTAGTTTTATTTAACTTAGTGATAGGCTAATGTACATATAATATGGAAATACAGGGACTGTGAAGTGCGAACTCTGTACCACAAAGCCTATTTATAGATACTGTTGTTACATAGGGCAGGGTTCTGAGCAGTATTGGCTAAAACTATTAATGCATGGTGCCATAAAGTCTTATCAGTGCCATGATGCCATTCGTTTCAACGTTTAAAAACTGTCAGGAGACACATGAGCGTTACTGTACCTTCGTACGTCCTTTTTTAACATCCTATTCTATGTGCTGTAATATAAGCTACACTCTTCTGGCTGGGATTTCCTCTTGATTTTGGAGTGTAACTTTGGGAATTAGTGATCATTCAGCTACAAAAGGATTAGTGAGATCAGGTACTGATGGTGGTGAGTAGGTCTGACACTTTAACCTTAACACACCATGACTTTATGGCGTTTGCTTTTCAAAACTGATTCATTGTCATGCTGGAACAGTGTTTGGGTCTATTAGCTCTGGTGGAAAAATAATGCTACAGTACAATACAAACACATTCTTTACAGTTGTGTGCTTTAGACTTTGCATCCACAGTTTGGCAAAGAGCCAAATATGGTAGTCATGGTCTGAAGTCTGCATGCTTTTGGTCATACAGTGTATATCTTGTTGTATTGTACTCCGGGTAAGATTGACCGAATGAGTTGGCAGGCTGGTTGACACACTGATGAAATTGAGATTGAATAAGGGAAACGAGGTCACAATTTGCTGGTGTACAGAGGAAGGAAAGCTTGAGGTGGAGACAGTGAGTTTGAGGTAGAAAGATTGGGAGTCCTGTGGGAAAACAGGAGCCACATTTCACAATATGAAATATATATCTGTAGAATCAGGATCATTCTGGTGACTTTGCATAGTGAAGTTACAGAGAAAGTTTGAAAACTGATTTGGAGAAGTTCAAAACTTGATTGAATGTTAGCAGAGAGAAAGTTGAAAGTTTAGAGATGTTTAAACTGAGACAGGACACTTGGATCCTGACAGAATGGAAATACAAAGACTTTCCTGATCCTCTGTTTGAGGATCTAAAAGCTTTTGGTCCGTCGAGAGCTACACAGTATGTGACACAAACACACACAAACAGCTAAGGGAATTGCATTGTTTCCATGTGAAGGCAGGTGAGGTGTTTTAGTAAAGTGTGTGTCATGACTTCATGCCTGTGAGTTGCTAGGAAAGTTTTATCTCTTTCATGTTAATAAGGGCAAATATTTTTGCAAACTCAGACACAACAATCTTTGATGCTAACACCTAATCACATTCACTGACTGGTAAAGTCTGATGCGATGACGCAAGAGTGAGTGTTCACCCTCTGGGCCTCTTTCTCCCAGCCATTACGGGGTGACACACACACAAATGACTGGAATCTAAAGGAACATGTAAAGGTAAAAAAAGATACAGAATATAAAAAAGACAGATGGACTGTTCACACCTCCAGATTTTAAAGGTTCACAGTACCTGAAATATGAAATCGGTTTGCAGTATATAAACTATAAATAATGATGGGTATGACAATAAAAGAAGAGATTTTTGATATACTGGTGTTTTAGATCAAATTCCTATTGTCTGGTTATTTTTCCTATTGGGAAAAAATGTGGAATAATGTGAGCTCTGTATCTATAACTTTCTTGTGAAAATGCTTCACAATACCGTGTCATAATACTCATGTCATAGAAAAATATGGCGAAAAAAATGATCTGTTCCCTTCTGTATTGGATTGTGATTTGGGAAAGTGTTAAGGAAGCAGAAGGGGAAAAAAAGTTTATATAGAAATGTATTGTTTTAGTTATTTATTGACTTTTCTTTCCCTATTCCTGAAATATTGCATCTGTTTTTCTTATATAATTTAAATGTCCCTTATAATATCAGATATTTGTTCTCAAACTAGAATAAAATTGTATCAATAAAAAAATCATTATTATCAATTATAAATATTTATCTTAAATAATCCCAAACCATGTTTGTTTTACAATCTTTAAAACTTACTCTTAGTTCAGTTTTTATTTGTAGAGCACTTTTATTAACACTGGGACATCCCAAATCAGCTTTAAAGAGATAAATAGGTTATAAAATGTTAATTTATATCTTAGTGTCTATAGGATTGTATCTCTAATGAGCTAACCAGTGGTGACAGTTGGAAGAAGAAACATTGAGAGGAACCAAACTCAAAAGACTGAGGAATTTGAGGAAGCTGTCCTCATCCTCAACACCGAATGTCCATTTATTATAGTCCCATTACTTTAAATTACATGCAAAAAATAATTAAATGTTATACTATATATATATATATATATATATATATATATATATATATATATATATATATATATATATATATATATAAGCTGAGTGCACCATTAAATAGATTTCATTTTATTCTAGTAGAAGGAATCCTGGTTGTTTTGTTGTTGTTTATTGCATTCACGTTGCACATGTGAGTTTTGCATGCATGTGGAGCAGAAGCCGAGCTTTTATTGTGAATAGGAGTCTTTTACCCTGAGTGAGAGTGCAGGACAAACTGCAACCTACTTGTTGCACACACACACACGCACGCGCGCACGCACACAGACGCACAGCGGCCAGGAGGGAGCGCGAGACCGACCGACTTCAGCGGCGGCTACGGCAGGGCGGGCGCGCGGGCAGGCGTTCGCTCGTGCGTGCGCGCGTGCGCTCGCATATAAAGTACCCGTTACCTGTTGCGTCTCCGGCTGACACACACACTTACAGACACATACACACACAAACACACACACACATATATACATACACACCCACACACACACACACACACACACACACGTAAACTCTGATATTACTGCTGAGCAGTTACAGGAGGCAAGCGCACGCGCCCGGGGAAAGCAGAAGAAAAAGAAGTGAAGGTACAAAAACTTTACCTTTTCTTTGCATCTTGCCATTGAACACTGAGAGAGAGAGAGAGAGAGAGAGAGAGAGAGCAAGTAAGAAAGTAAACTGAAGTGTTATTATTAAATCATTATTTCTTTTAACCCAGTGCATGTTGTTTTTTGGATTGATGTGATGTCCTAGATATTTATTGGTGGACAGGAAATGAAAGGAGGACATGATGTGACTTGACATGTGGAAAGAAGGACAAGTTAGAATAGAAGAAGCAGGTAGATTCAACTGGGCCACCTGGTGTAATGAATATTGATGCTTTTGAGATCTTTCATGGGGACAATGAGGACAAAAGGATGAAGTTGTGGTTTCCTCAGGATTTTGTGGAAGTGGATTAGAGTGGGATTAATGACATGCATGCTGTGTCAGGGTTTAATTATTATAATTATTGTTTGTAATAATATAAAATATGAATGAGCTTACTCAGCAGGATCAATCTGTCTAGGATCAATCTGTCTAGGATGTAAAAAAAAAAGAGTGCACAGTTCAGGGTTGATGAATTGATGAGTTGACTTGATGATAGAAGACCATTGTGTTGACTGCTTTCATGCCCCTGGGGTCCCGACTGAAATTTTTAGGGTTTTTTGAGTCGGACGAGACGAATCCTTTGGAGATCTGCACTTTTTCCTTTGTCTCCGTCTCCCTTGAGAGTGCGAGCATGCACAGACCCAGAGGAATGTGAGCCGAAGACATTCCTCTGCGTAACGGCCGAGGAGACGTCGCCATCAAATGGGATTACCAGAAGAGAGAGAGCGAGAGAGAGACGGAGGGAAAGAGGAACGGAGAGAGAGAGAGAGAGAGAGAGAGAGATTGTAGTCTCAGTAAGCCATGCTATATTCTGCCTCTGAAAGGAGGGTGAAAAGAAAACAGTCTGGATCTATTTTATGTGGTGTGTAAGCAATTACAGTGAGAGAGGGAGAGAAAGCGAGAGGGTGGTGGGGGATGGTTTGTAGGACGAGAAGAAGAAGTAACGCAGGGAGATCGAGAAAGGTGAACTGTGTGCCAGAGGAGACGTCTGGACGAGTGAGTGAATGAGAGAGCGAGAGTGCTGAAAGAAAAGAGAGAGAGAGCGCTGAAAGAAAAAAGAGAGAGAGCGCTGAAAGAAAAGAGAGAGAGAGCATGCAGTTGAAGGGCGAAGTGCTGGAGCTTTAAACGGCAGGACGTTCAGACCTCCATGAGGTGAAGGAGGAGAGAAAGTGAGAGATGAGAATGGCGCAAAGGCCAGGAGAGAGTCTGTGGAAAGTGAGACCACATCGCCAGAGCGTACAGAACGCCAACGCAAGGGGTTTTGGGTGGGAGCCTGAGCCAGAGATCAGATTTGGGTCAGGCAGGAACAAGCTCAGCTTATGTCTTCAGTCGCAGAAAGGGGGTGTGTAGCTTTTTTTGGTAAACGACATGCTTTTGTCAGAGTTGTCTGGTCAGGTACTGGGGCAACTTTAGATCATCTGAGGAAGGTGGAGGATTTCAGGGATTGAGTAGGAAAAAAAAAAACGACAGATCAGGGTTTTACTTGGGGATGAGTGTGCCTGCTTCGGACTGACACGACTGTTATTACACTCAGACATGGAAGAAATCTGTTTCGCTCCCTGGTGAGAGCATGCAGACGTGTGTGTGTGTGTGTGTGTGTGTGTGTGTGTGTGTGTGTGTGTGTGTGTGTGTGTGTGAGAGAGAGAGAGAGAGAGAGAGAGAGAGAGAGCGAGAGCGAGAGAGATCAGAAAAGTGACTCAAGAGGCTTACCAAAACATTCTAGACCTTCGTTTTTATTGCAATCAAAGAATGTAGGGACTGGGGGGGATGTGAAGCTGGTTTTACAAGAACTCTGGGGTGGAAAAACAAAGCATCCCAGGAGCTAAAAATGATTTTCAGTCAGGCATATTTTTAGTTTGATCAAACAAACCCCATAGACCAGAGCAAAGTTTTTTTTCCCCTCAGCATTCCCTAATCTAAGCAAGACTTGTTGGTCATTCTTTTTCATTCGGTGCATCATGAACGTCTATGAGTGGAGCATTTCCAGGCATTTAGGAAGTGAGGGGAGGTGGTGGCATCGTGGTTAAAGTATTGGACTTTGGATTCGAAGGTCATAAGATCCACACCAAGCTGCCAGCCCTGGGCCCCGTAGCTGCTCGGTTGTATCAATGAGATAAATGTAAGTGGATAAGTGTGTCTGCCGAATGTAAATGCGTTCCTGTTAGAGCAAGAATCAGAAAACCAAACGATTACCGGGACAGGACTTCACGATCCTGATTTGTCTAAATGTCAATGGACACCTGGAATACATGGGAATTTTGGAAAAAAAATCTGTTTGCAAAAAGCGTGAGTCAGAAAGACATTGGGACCAGATTGAGACACCCTGAGACAGTCATAGCTTAGTCTGTGTAGGAGATTTCTCCAGCATTCTGGGGCGATGATGTCATGATGATGTAACGCTGACGGAAAGGTGTGATTTGTGTAAGGGCAAAAGGTGAGCAGAGAGCATAGTGCAGGTGTGTCTTTTTTGTTTCCTCAGAGCTATGACACACACCACTCAGCCTGAGAACGAGACATGTTTTGGCTCGAGCGTGTCTCCGTACCCCCGTTGTTTGCTGGAACAAAGCACTCCCAGGTTGGATTCAGCTGTGTTGTTAATTGGCCATAAATCCTGGGAATAAAATGGGGGGAATCAATCCTTCATGCTCCTCATTAACGTAATGTTTATCAGTGATGCAGATTTGCCTAGGATTTTTTTGTTGTATTTTTATTTCATTTCAGTCTCTCTTTGAAATGCACCTGCTTGAAGCACGAAAGTCAAACTTAATCATCGTTACTAACAGGTGCAATTATCCGCGCACACACACACACACACACACACACACACACACACACACACACACACACACACACTTTTGAACTCTGTTTCTGTTTACCAGGCGAGTCCAGTGATCATCAGCTGTTTACACTCAACTACTTCCTGTCTTCCAGCAGTTATTTCCTGCTTTTCCACTGCACGGACGCACACACACACACACACACACACACACACAGTAATTGTGCATTCGGTTGCCTGTTTTTCCTCATCAACTAACTACTATGCAGTATTTGATTTAAGTTGAAATGATGCTGTTTTTTGTGGAAAAAATAACATGGTACATGCTAGCTGACTAGCTGCGATGAGTGAAGTATATAGTATCATACAGTATGATACTCTCTCTTTCTCTCTCTCTCTCTCTTTCTCTCTCTTTGTCTGGAGTAAAATATTACTCCAGTAAAACGCTTTCTTAAAAGTTTCACTTTTTAATGTCCTATTAGGGGGTAGAGGTACATGACTTTGTACCGAAAGTTTCCGGTACAAGGCTGCGTGTATTAAGTGGCGGACTGCAAGTTTTTAGTCTCCGCCTCGCACTTTGAGCAAATGTTTTTATTATTTTTAAACTGGAAAACATAAACAATGTCAGGGGTCTAAAAAAGAAACTCGAGTTAGCGCAGTTCCACTGTGGCTGGTCACTCCGTACCGGAAATACGATTTGTTTTGTGCATGCATGAAAATGCGAAAGAATCCATAGCGCTAGCATTAGACGCTAACTAGGAAATGGCTGGCAGCTAATGTTAGCGCTATGGATTATTTTGCGTTTTATGTCCAGCTTCAAGAATTTCTCTTAAAAGGAGAAAATAATGACAATTCCACATTTTGAGGGAGTGAATGAATGAGGAATGGAAGGAATGAAGGCATTTGTTAAAATATACTCAAATAAGTAGAACATAATTTTTAAAGAATTTAAATACTAAATGAAAACACACACTGTCTGGGGTTTAATTACATTTTTCCATTCATTTAATTTAATTATGTGACAAATTAATTGATTATTTAATCAATATAATACGTGTATTGCATTAATTTAATTTATTCTATTATCAAATGTCTATTCTATCTATTATTTGCAAAAAAAATTATAAAATATTATTTTATGCATTTAACCAAGCAGGCATTTTATTTAAAATTGTTTTAAAAAAACCAATTGAAACCATTAAAGCTGTAGAATGGTATTCTCAGGAAAATGATCAGGAAGTCATGCAGGCTTGTCAGTTAGAGATAAAGAGATACAGTAGTGCAAATGAATCAAGAAATGTTTAGAAATCCCCCAGAACGAAGTGGGGCCTGACCCCCACCAGTCACTGATTTCCTATACGCAGGAGTACTTTTAGTATCCCATGACTGATCCACTAATTAACCAGTCCTGAATCTGTCATGTGTTCAAATGTCATGAGTTTAATAAGTTCCAGTCACTTTAGACACACATTTGCATGTAAACCTTAAATCTCATGGGATTTTCCTGTTTTCCCTCGAGTTTTTTTCTCACTGAACTGATCTTGGCCAGGGGAGAAGCGCTGCTAATACAGTAGTTTCCTGTACTGTCTGCTCAGCGTTGTCGCTTGGATGAGCAGAGAGAAGAAGAGTTAGCCGCGCTGAAAGAGAAGGCGAACCAGGGAGGAGGAATGGGCAGAAAAGTGAAGGATGGGGCCGCAATTATTAGGGGATTGTGAACAGCGTGTGTTTGTGTGTAAAATGATGGAGTAGTTGTTGGACTGAAGCGCAAATTGACAACACTGTTCCGTCGGCATGGCAGCAAGGAGGCCTACAGGGTCTGCTACTCTTTCTTGCTTCAGCAAACCACAAAACCTCAGAGAGAGAGGGAAAGGTGGAGGAATGCAATTTAAATGGATTCTGTCGGGTCAATTCCTGTAATCAAAGGATTATCTGGATCATGAAGATGGTCATGTGATGGTCGAACCAAATAATCTCTCAACCTTTTAAAGCGAATAAATAGCTTTTAAATATTACGATCCAAAAAAAAAGGTATTTTGTAGAAATAATGGTTTTAGATTATGTGGATTATTAATAGCCCAGGAACAACGAAAGGCTATTTTTTAAAGCGTCCTGTCATTTCAGACACGCAAAAAAAATTCTTCCATAGAGGAAAAGGAGTAAAAGTGATGAATGACAAATTAGCTTGTTTTTGACCTTTAAGGAAGGAGGAAAGAAGAGTTAGAGAAAGTAACTATACAGTATATAACTGATCCCAGCTTTAGGAGTTAATGCAAATCATTCACTGAATTAAACCAGATCCTTTATTTAGTACCTCTGGCACTGATTACACCTTTGGGTCCTGTTGGGTCTCTACAGACTTTGCACATTTTGTAGATCCGTCGTATTTCTCCCATTCTTCCTGACAGACTTACTCTCAATCCCAGTCAACTTCGACGAGGATCAGCTATAAACTTCTCTTTAAGGTTATGGTTGAAAAGCTGTACCTTCGCCCAAGTTGTGTTCATTATGGAGCAGGTATTCCTAAAGGACCAGTCTGTATTTAGCTGTTTTTACTTCTATTCATACTGACCAAACTCTCTGCCTCTTTTACTAAGAGCACCCACATAGCATAACACTCCCACCACCATGATTCACCACATCGATTTAGTTCACCAGATGATGAGACACTTGAAAACACAATCCTTAAAGACACAATCCATCTCCTAAATAAAAATCACATGGTGGGCTTTTTCAATACTTTAAAAGATTAGAAAGAAAATATTTATGGAACGTGTTTCTGCCACAAAAAAAAGCAATTTTTATTTCTTACAATTCTGACAATTTCTCGCGATTCCGCGATTTATTTCTCAAGTCATGTCAAATCATCTAGGTCATTCCAACCATATACAGTGCAGAACATAGTGGAACAACTAAACAATGTTTCCCCAGGAACAAGGTGCTACACCAGACAACATAAAAGGAACACGAAAGTACACATGACTAGAAACTAACAACACAGTGTTAGTTAGTTAGTGTTTAACATTTAGTGCGACAAAAAACAAAGGACAACATGAGACAAGGAAAGAGTATACACAATAAATGTTTAAACAGTAACACAGCGACACTGTAGCACGGACCAGTACGGTACAGAAGATTGTGCTCATGGATTGTCCATATAATTATAAAAAGAGGGCAAATAATTTGCCTCGATGCTTCGTTTAGTCCACTGAATTTCCCCACAGACCATTATTACTGACGCACCACCTGCCAAACTCTGGAGCGCTCTGATACATAAAAGAAAAACGTTTGCCTAGTTCCAAGTTTTGTTTTTTCTCGCAATTACGACTTTATTTCTTACAATTTAGACTTCTTTTTTTAGCCAATCGGGCAGCGTCAACCCTCTGTAGTGCCAGAAAGATTTACACATTGAAAATGAAATGGGCTCCAATCAATAGGATCGTATGGTATTAAACTAAGCCTCCGAATCCTGGAAAGAACTCTGTCTAACAATCAGCTCTGGAGGAGAGGAAACTAAACAGATGAAGCAGAGGTTACCGGTGGATGCACCAGAAATGTTGGAAGTTTTTTTAGAAATAGTCAGAATTCGAGAAAAAACTCGGAATTAGGCTTTTTTTTTTTATGTGACGAAAACGGGCTTCCATACAACACAGAAGACGCTGCAGAATGGAAAAAATGGAGGAATGGGGAGAAAACAGCAAGGGGTGAGGAGATTCAGGCCAAAGAACACAACAGAAAGTTTCCAAAGTTTGGGATAACTTCAAACTAAAACACATTTTACATTTATATTTGCATTTTGCTGTAACATGGCAATTAAATGGGTTTAAATTTCACAGATATTCTTGTAGGCAACTTCAGCAATAAAATGTAAATTTTTTTAATTTGTTTTGTTTTTTTAAACCCGTCTTATTTTCGATTACTCGATTCATTGTTGGAATAATTGGTAGAATATTTGATTACTAAAATGATCAATAGCTGCAGCCCTACTGTACATGTGTGCAGACAACAATTTTGCGATGATTTTATTTTATTTTATTTTTTATTTTTTTTCTCGCAATTCTTTGCTAGCAACCTAGATGAAGCTGGAGCTATAATTTCTGCTCCTGCTTTAATGATACAATGCAGCACGTGTACATATTTACAGTTTGTAAAACCACACTTAAAAAAAGTCCTCTATGATTTTATCGATTGTTTCACAGATTGAGCTATTAATTGTAGCCTATTTCATTTTCAATGTGTAAAGCTTTCTGGCACTTCAGAGGGGGTGACGCTGGACAATTTGACTAAAATAAATCGTAATTGCTAGAAATAAAGTTGCAATTAGTCAAACTTTATTTTAACTCGGTGGAAATGGGCTTCCATAACAATCTTCTTTCTTATCTTTTGGAGTCTTGACAGAGCTTTCAAGGATTGTGTGTGTATCAGTCAGCTAGATTAATCTAGATTAATCTAGTTTAGTCGTCATGGTAGTTGAAATAAAACTCTTTTTTTTTCCCAAATAAATAGCTGTTGGTTTTTATGACCAAAATATAGAAAATATTTATTTTAGATATGTTTAGACACCAATGGCATTTTGTTCATCTCCCTAACCAAAGACTTCAAGTTTAATTGACTGTATTTGGCCTGAAAACCAGGCAAAGTAGCGCATGATGCTTCCAGATTAGTTCTTTATACATAATGGCTTGGGTTTTGCTTTGATGTACAAATGTAAAGTGAAGAATCTAACACACATACAGGTGTGTACCTTTCTAACCTTTCCATTCCAGCAACTAAATTTGCCCCAGGTGAACTCCAATCATGTTCCCCTAAAAAGCAGATAGAAAGACTTTAAAGATAAGTTTTATGTTACATTACATTTTGGAACACAATACAATGTGCTGAAGCAGTAAGTCTTTGAATACTTTTCAAAGAAAGTATATGTACAGTGTCCTCCAAACTTTAAGAAAATGGACAGGAATATAGAGGTAACATTTGCTATCAGATGTTAAGGGACCAGGAAAAACCGTCTCTTTTCCTGTAATGTCTGACACGTTTGGCGATGATTGTAAGGAGATCTTTGCGTATCAGGATGACTATTAGCTTCTTTATGTTCTATATGGATGTGCCTCCTCAGTTCAGAACACAGATATTCTGTTGGGTTCAAATTCTGAAAGAAAGACGTTTTTTTTTATTTTCTATCTGAACATCGAGTCTGTGTTTCTTAAGCCGTTTCTGTATTAATGTAAAAGTATGTTCAGCTTATCATCTTGTTGAAAGCTCTATCTATGGCAAAGTCCACACCTCCTGGCTGAGGCAAACAGACTTGGGGCTGAAATACAGCATTCACATTTGAAATAATTTGGACACATATATTTTGAGAGGAAATGCTGTTGTTGAAAAAAAGTTGTCCTGTGTTTGAAATGGGCATTTGTTTTTTTACAGTCAGTTTTGGCTCACTTGTCTGAATGGTGCACTGTAGTGCATTGTGAATAAGGGTGTGTGTGTGTGTGTGTGTGTGTGTGTGTGTGTGTATGTGTGTGAGATGATGTGTGCATGTGCTCTCAGAACAGAACCAAAAAAGGAATGAAAGCAAAGCGCCTCAGAGGGCCGAGTTTGAATGTGTTTCAGCCACTGCCAAACTATTCCTGTAAAAGTGCACTTTCACTGCTTGCACACTCCGGACACGACAAGGGAGGCACGGGGAAATGAATGAGGGGCTGAAGGGAAAGATAAAAATGCGAAAGAAACCATCAAGTCTATATAGAAAGCATGGATCTTGTAGTAGTGAACCCAGGACAGATCTGGGATCAGACACAAACAGAAAGACAAACGTTATTACGTAGACATATTCTTTTTCCATGATATAAAAACGAGTTTATGTATTAAGTATCTGAAAAACACATTCACCACAACACAAAAAATTTCTCTGTCTCTTGCCCTGTTCTATGATTCTCTGCCTGTTTTTAAGTTCTTATCAGGTCTGTCAGACTCAATTCACTAGAAGAAGGAGAAGGAGTAGGAGAGAGGGAGAAAAAGATAAAGGGGGGGAGAGAGAGAGAGAGAACGAGAGAGATGGAGGGAGGGAGGTCTTCGATATTTTCTTTAAAAAAAAAGAAAAGTGAGCATAAACCAGAGTGACGAGCCACTACACATCTGGAAACATTTAGGCTCAAATGTGCTTGGAGCCTATTGACAGAGCGAGGGAGCAGCCTTCATACTGCACACACACTCCAGTATGAAAGACAGAGAAGGCTTGCTTGCTTGCTGTCCTGCTTTCGGTCATTGTGAAGTGTTTGCTTTGGTTTTGCAGGAACAATGTCATGCGAGCTCTTCGTCGAGTTACACCTGAGTACGTTTACAATGCCTCGGGAGAACCACTTGTTACCAGAAAGCTTTCTGATTCAATAAGATTCAGGAAGTCGGACAGGGCGTCCTTCTGGTTTTGGGGACCTTCTACTATCCACTAAGCAAACATTAATCCGCAGCTTATGAAGTGACGTAATAAGCCATGAGGCGTCACGATACTGGATAAAAAAACCAAAAACTCCATGTAAAATAGTATTGAACTATTACAAAATAAATTATAATTTGCTAAATGAAATACAGTAATCACCCGTTTATCGCGGTGGTTACGTACCAAAACCTCCTGCGTTAAAGAAAAAACAGCGATATATGGACGCCACCCCAAAAATGCTGTTTTACGTATATAGTACTGTTCTGTAATAAAATTTTACTTCATTTTATAATTAATATTTTTATTTTTATTAATAAATTTCATTATTTCAACATAAAACACAATAAAAACAATTCCCTATAAGTTTTTTGGTCTACTGTACTACTGTGAAAAAAACGGGAAAATCAGCCAAAAAAAAATTAGTTATGTGGCAAATGCAATTCCACGATAAACTGGTGGGCGTGTGATTCAAACCGCAGTAAAGTGGGGGATTACTGTAAATATGAATATATGAATTGAAATGTATAATTATATAATTAATAAATAATTATAATTATAATATAGCTCTCTTCGTGCAGCGTCTCGTGTGCAAAAACAAACAGCACCTCTAGAGGCTTCTCTTGTAATGACAGCGGACCAGAAGTCGGAAAAACTACCGGCATTAATTTTTGACCATAGACAATAGTTCCAGCAAATAAACAATTAATTGGTTGAACTCTAGTAAACAGCAGATTATACAGAAAGTCTTTTTTTTCCCCCTACATTCGTCTTCTTTGTAGCTCAAAATAAATTGACCGGACAGATGAATTCAATTGGCTTAACTTGTATAGAAAGATCTCGAATTATATTTACAATGGCAGTTAACCTCAGGCCTTATTGAGACAACTTTAATAGCATCAGCTAATCAAAAATAACAAACAATAATGACAAGCAATTGTAGCAATTTATACTATTTAATTTAATTATTTAGTTAAATGTTAAACATCTACTGTAAACCATTTGACTATCAGCTAAATAGATATTTTCGGAAACAATCAGAAACTTACAGTATAGTGGATTGAGCCATTGTTTTTGTTTGCGTTTTTTTTCCCCATCAGTATTACTTATGTTGGTTTTTTTTACAGTAATGTTAACTGCTTTGTAGTAGTATTGTAATCATATAGGAAGGCAAATTGTGTTATTTGCAATTTTATTAATTTAATTGTAGTATTTCAATTTTATTTTGATCGATAAACCGCTAATTTATTGATCAAAATCAAATTGAAATACTTCGAATTGCTTAGAAATACTTCTAAAGTACTTCTAAAAAGTAGCTTTCAGAAATGTTGAATGTATTTGAATTTAACATTTCTGAAAGCTACTTTTTAAATCTTTGGTTCTTGGTGTTAAGTGATGGAATATCTACAAATGTGTGTGAAACCTCTGGTGTACTATAATCTATTTTTAATATTTTTTGACTAAAATATGAGAAAATCCCTGACTTGACTTGACTGAAAAACCCTGAGCATATGCTCTATTCTGCCTTTGCAACTTTATGACCCACATCTTGACGGCCCATCAGTTCCAAGAGGGAGAGCCATTTTGTGTTTACGCCCCAGAGCTTTTTGCACAGCCTGAAAATGCTGATGTTATTCCCAGAACAGAGTGTGTGGCCCCACCATCACACTAAAAACATCTTTAGAATGTCTGAACAATATTTATGGTCTTACTCTCATTTTTTTTTCTTTTGCTTCACACAACACTTAACATTTCCATAATGTTAAAGTAGAAAAGGAAACTGATTATAGAGCAGCTCCGGTTCATCTCAGCGGTACTTACAGGACATTGTTGTAAGATTAGTTTAATGCTGTGGCAGAGTTAGTGGCATGTATTTGAAGTGTAGGCAGAGGATTAGGAATGCTATGAGCGTGTGCAAAAGGTGCACAGATTACACACTCATATTTTACAGGCAACATGACTCGTCACTTTTACACTCAGTAATACAGTTTATGGAAGAGTTTCACAAGTAGAACCAAGCAAGACTCATTTGGCCAAATGTCTTCTCATTGTATTACTAGTAGCTCAGGGATTAAATCATTGGACTTATAACAGCCCCATCAAGCTGCTAACCCAGTTGCCAGAAATTGAGATCATTGTATGTATCAATCTGATAACAGTGTTTGCCAAATGCCATAAATGTAAATTGGGCCAGCCAATGAAATAACACGCTGAGTTAAGTACAGATGGTCCCCAAGTTACAAAGGCTTAAATTAGATCTTACGATTGGTATTGTATGATGAAGTCAGGTGTGTCAGAGAAGTACAGTGTGACAGCAGTGAAGTGTGCAGTAGGAACGACAGACTGGTTTAAGCTGGAGGTTGGACTGTATCAAGGATCGGCTTTGAGCCCTCTCCTGTTTGCAGTGGTGATGGACAAGTTGACGGACGAGGTCAGATAGGAGTCTTTGTGGACTATGATGTTTGAGAATGATTTTGTGATTTGTGGGGAGAGTAGGGAGCAGGTTGAGAAGAGCTTGGAGAGGTGAAGGTACACGTTGGAGAGAAGGGGAATGAAAGTCAGTAGGAGTAAGACAGAGTACATGTGTGAATGAGAGGGAGGGCAGTGCAAAGTAATGGAGAGTGTGTTAGAGAAGTGAAGAAAAGAGTGCAGGCAGGGTGGAGTGGGTGGAGAAGAGTGATAGCAGTAGTGATTTGTGATAAAAGGGTATCTGCAAGAGTGAAAAGGAAAGTTTATAGGTGGTGAGACCTGCTATGTTGTATGGTTTAGAGAAAGACAGGAGGTGGAGCTGGAGGAAGCAGAGCTGAAGATGTAGAGATTTCTATTGGGAGTGACGAAGATAGAATAAGAAAACAAGTTAATTAGGGGGACAGTGCATGTAGGACGTTTTGGGGACAAAGTAAGAGAGGCCCGATTGAGATGGTTCGGACATGTGCAGAGGAGGGACATGGGGTATATCGGTGGATGAATGCTGAGGATAGAGCCACCAGGAAGGAGGAAAAGAGAAAGGCCAAGGAGAAGGTTAATGGATGTGGTGAGGAAGGCATATTGGGTGAAAGGTAGTTGGTTTGAAAGAGGCGCCGCTGTGGCGACCTCTAATGGGAGCAGCCAAAAGAAGAAGAAGCCTTAAATCTTACAAAGGCAGGCAAACGTAGCAGCTTTGAAATGCTCTGTTTTGATAAATTATGTACTGTCACGCATTACATTGTTAAAGATTGTTGATCAGTATGGGGTAGTATACTATAATTGGTTAAGATTTATGGGTGGGCTAGGCCATGTCTCAATGTACGATTTCAAGTTACGATAATACATCTTCATGGTAAATTGGGAATTTCCTGTACTGGGCTGTTTACAGCCCTGATAGATTAGATCTAATAGCATACACTTTGATGACTGTGATAGAAGAGTATCTGGCTTTCTAGAGTGAAAGGGAAAGTTTCTAAGATGGTGCGAGACCTGCAATGTTTCATGGTTTTGAGACAGTGGCATTGACAAAAAGACAGGAGGCGGAGCTAGAGTTGAACATTCTGAGATTTTTATCAGGAGTGACGAGGATGAACAGGATTAGAAACGAGTTTTTTAGAAGGAATGTCCAGGTAGGTCGTGTTGAAAACAAGGTAATTGAGATGGTTTGGTCATGTGCAGAGGAGTGACATGGGGTATATGAAGCGGTAGAAGAATGCTAAGGATAGAGTCGCCAGGCAGGAGGAAAAGAGGAAGGCTAAGTAGGAGGTTAATGGATGTGGTAATGGAAGACATGCTGGGGGTCGGTTTGAAAGAGGCGGATGTTGACGGATGGTCCGCTGAGGCATCCCTTAAAAGGAGCAGCTAAAAGAAAAAGAAAAAGAGCACAGATTTTTAATGACATGAATAATTACAGCCTCAAATAAAAAATTAAATTGAGAGGTTATCACATTTGGTCAAAAGTGGAACGCTAGTTGCAACACCTACTGAGAAATTAGTCATACTAGTAGTGTCACCTCATGTGTAAACATAACATAATAGATCATTTTGAGCAATTTTTTTATACAGCAGGTGTTTCCCAAAAAGCTATCATCAGTCTGGTTTGTCGGGTTTCAGTGATTCAAGTGCATTCAAGACTCCCTAGTGCCAAATATATTGTGTTGGGAATAAGGCCTTTCTGGACAATTATATTTTTTGAATGGCGGATGTAAATAGCGCTCATATCAACTTGCTTCTTTGGGTGAGCATCAACTGATCTACAGTTTCTTTTCTTTTTCTTTCGGCAGGAACGCAGAACAGCTAAAGCAGCTCCACGATCAGGTCCTCCTTGAGCAGCAGGAAGCGGCAAAGTGGCAGCAAATCCAGCAACAGCCTGAACAAAAAGCCCCAGCTCTTCCGCCACAGCAGCCTCCCCAGGACGCCCCACCGCCATCTCCACCTCTTCCACCTCCTCCCTCCTTCCAGGAGTTGGAGTGCGGCACCATGCAGACGAGCACGTTCAACTATGCTCGGCCCAAGCAGTTCATTGCTGCCCAATCTCCCACTAGCCCCAGCGTTGGGTCGGTTAACTACTCTACCCAGTCGTCCACCTCCTCAGGTTCCAGTCTGGCGTCACCACTCTCGCCCTCCGCTTCCCACAAGCCGTTTGGTCGCGTCACTCTGCCACCTTTCCAGTCATCGCCTAAAGTCGGCAGCATGGCGTCACCGGGCTCTCCTTCATTCCCTCCTCCTCCTCCACCCTTCCTCAGCTCGAGCACGGTCACCTCTCCCTGTGGCCCACCTCAGGACTTTCCCCCACCGCCACCTCCACCACCTCCGCCAGTCTCCACAAGTCCCACCCGCTCTGACAGCTCATCCCCGTTCACATCCAAGCCTCACTCACCAGCTGGGTTCTTGGTGTCTGTGCTGCCAGCCACACCCCCTGCACCACCTGTTAATGCGCTGGGGCTGCCCAAAGGAAACGGCACAGTGTAAGTACCTGTGATGATCCTCTATTATCTATTATTATTATTTCTGCTAAACACATGCCTTTAATGTTCCTCAACTACTGGTAGCTTGGTGGCTAAAGCATTGGATTGTGGATTTGAATTGAGTTTGAATCCCAGCCACATCAAGCTGCCACTCCTGGGCCCTTGAGCAAGGCCCTTAACCCAATAGCTGCATAATTGTATGCATGAGATAATCGTACAGTGCATCCGGAAAGTATTCACAGCGCTTCACTTTTTCCAACATTTTGTTGTTGGTCTCATTCTAAAATGGATTAAATTCACCAATTTCCTCTAAATTCTATGAACAATACCCCATAAAAAAAATAAATAAAAGAAAGAAATTACTGATACATAGGTATTCACAGCCTTTGCTCAATACTTTGTTGAAGCACCTTTGGCACTAATTACAGCCTCTTTTTGAGTTTGATGCTACAAGCATGACACCTATTTTTGGGCAGTCCCTCCCATTCCTCTTTGCAGAATCTCTTAAGCTCCATCAGGTTGGATGGGGACCTCGGTGTACAGCCCTTTTCAGATCTCTCCAGAGATGTTCAATCAGGTTCAAGTCTGGGTTGACTGGGTCACTCGAGGACATTCACAGTCGTCCCATAGCCACTCCTTTGTTGTCTTGGCTGTGTGCTTAGGGTCGTTGTACTGTTGGAAGATGAACCGTCACCCCAGTCTGAGGTACAGAGCGCTCTGGAGCAGGTTTTCATCAAGGAGGTCTCTGTACATTGCTGCATTCATCTTTTAATCAATCTTGACTAGTCTTCCAGTTCCTGTTGCTGAAAAACATCCCCACAGCATGACGCTGCCACCACCATGCTTCACTGTAGGGATAGTATTGGCCAGGTGATGAGCGATGCCTGGTTTCCTCCAGACATGACGCTTGGCATTCAGGCCTAAGAGTTTAATGTTTGTTTCTCATGGTCTGAGGGTCCTTCAGGTGCATTTCAGGAAAATCCAGGTGGCTGTCATATGCCTTTTAATGAGGACTGGATCATCCGTCTTCATACTACTCTGACCTCTACATCTGCCTCTTTCAAATTAACTACCTGCATGTCTTCGTTCACCACATCCATAAACCCGCTCCTGGGTCTTCCTCTTTTCCTCCTTCCTGGCAGCTCCATCCTCAGCATTCTCCTACCGATACTTTTGGAATTAGGCTGTAACATAAAAATGTGGAAAAGTTAATCTCAGTGAATACTTTCCGGGTTGCACTGTAAGTCGCTGTGAATAAGGGCGTTTGCCCAATTCCGTAAATGTAAATGTAAAAAATGGCGTGCAGTAGAGCGCTGTGTAGGAATTGTAATTTGGAACGTAGCCCTGGACTCCTGCAGCTGCACAGCGGCTCCTGGATAGAAGATTGTGTTTACATTCTTATAAAGCATGTTTATAGAGATGGAAGGAGCTTTTTAGAGACAGGAGGGAATGTTTATGTGCACGCTGTGTGCAAGCGTGTGTGTGTGTTCCGAGGCAAAACAAAGGGCTTTATCACAATGTGTGTTTATGCCTTCGAAATATAAATCACTTCTCGGGAACGAGACTGCAGAGAATGACAAACGTCAAGGACAGAGAGACAGAGACAGGTCATAATGAGACATTGTATGCACACACTGTTCACTCACTTTTAGTAAGGATCATTGTGGATCCGAGGTGTATCCCGGGATCACTACGAACATCTTGGTGCCACTTTGTCACAAGGGACCATGACCACACATTGAAACACCTTTACACACTTTTGGGAACTTTGAAGAACCCAGAGGACAGAGGATATTTACTGAACTGAACTCAGGATTAAACCAGGGAGCTTCATTACCCCATGCGCCACCATGCCCACAGTGTATACTCACAAAAAAAAAAACCTTGATAGCTTGGTAACCTTTCTCTTATCTTATAGTAGAGATAAGCGCTCTTGGTGCTTAGGTTTCAATCGGAGATCTTAAACTTTTATTCCTGGTGATATAAAGCGTACCAAAACCATAAACTGCACTTAAAAAAAAAAACAAATCGTTCCTTTTACAGTGTTCTTTCAATTGCCTTTTATCATATCCCCATCTCTCACTCGTTTCTCTTCTCCCACACACACTTGGCCTGATCTCTGGGGTTCGAAAATCCGAAAGAGGACGATTGAATTTCAGCACACGCTCACATTGATAAAAATGTTTTTTTTTAAATATGTGGTTTTCAACTTCTAGATAAAGGCTCACTTCTGTCCACAAGTGTATTTTTTGCAAGTCTTTGTACGTGTTTTTGTAAAGAAGCGCATATAATAGACATGCCAATATTTAGCCAGCGATCCGCTGATGTGATTTCCCACCTGGCCAGCAGGCAGGGGGCTGGGCATCCATCGAGCAGGGGGCGGGGCTCCCAGTACCTCTTATTCTCAACCTTGTCTCCTGAGTTTGAGCTACGATTTCTGTGAGAGCTGGAAGAGATTTTTTCTTTTTTTTTTTAAAGGAGAACAGATGTTTGCAAAGATTGTCTCGCTCCAGACAGGAAGCTTTTCACGTTTTTACATCTCCTTATGAAATCTCACATGTCTGTGACACTAGGGCAGTCTGAAGAGCTTTTCTGCATGATGGATGCATTTTGAAAACAGCCAGTTGGATTAAGATTGGTGACACCGACATTGAAATATAATTTCTCTCCTACAGGAATGCATTCAGTCGAAATCCATTCAGCTTTTCTAATATGGAGAGTGTAACTGAAATATGGCATATGGTATAATATTAAGATACATTAGATAACCAAACCGCTAACTGGTAACTTGGGAGTGCATGAACATAGCTGACTTATGCTGCATCTTTAAAATTGTATTTTTATTTCCTGTTCTTATGCTTTTAAAACGCTTTGAGATATAAGTTTTAAACTTGCTATATAAAATAAGGATCATTATATTAGTATATTATAATACCTGTTCATATGTATTATTTTTTTTCTTCGTCCTGTATCGCTGTCAAACAGAGGGTTCCCTCGCAAGACTCGCGGCACACCACGGATCGTAAGTGACTCCGAGATCCAGGACACGAAAGATGCCGTCATTCAAGACCTGGAGAGGAAGCTGCGTTTTAAAGAGGAACGTGTCAGCAACGGCCAGCAGGTCTGTATGTGGCTGTGAATATGGCTTGCTGTTAAATCAATTGGTAATCTCTGGACCGCATTTTAACCTTAATAAAGGTGACAGAAAGAAATAATACTGAAAAACTCGTTTGCATCCGTACCGTGTGCACGATTATCACAAACAGTAGTTTGAACACTTGAAAAGGTCTTGACTTGAAATGTACTTACATGTACTTAAATAAATATGTATATAAAACTGTGATATTTTATTAGCAAACACTTTAGTCATAGAGATTTAGCAAAGCAAATAATTATATTTACAGTACGAGTTATTTCACCGTAAGAAGAACCACTACTGTTGATGCTGTAAGCAAACATGTTTTGACGTCAATTCAGACGAATTCTGAGTCCAGACCACACTGAAATTCTGAGCAGGAATTCTGCTGAGGAGGCGTTTTATTCGATTCTTTTTTTGGTCAGGGAGGTTCAAGCTCTAGCTGCGTATGAGTCTGCATACTGATTCATCTAAGAGATAAATCTAAAAGATTCAAGATTAAAGGAAAAACGTTGAACTAAATTTGGAAACCGCATTCGTATGGGGATTGTTGATATATTACAGATTAAAAAATACATCTGATTGTGGATCGGATGTATTTTTTTTCACAAAGAAAAAAACAAATAGTTAAGATCAACAGAAGTTTCTCTGTATTACAAATGTAGGGTCCATTCCACATAATGTTTAGCACCCAAATGTAACAGCACCAGCACTGATCTCTAATGTTCTGCAGGAAACGCTTCTAAACGACAAGATTGCATGTTTGTGTCTCTGACACACTAATCACGGCTCTCATCGAGTAATCGTGCTTGCTTTCAGAAGTTAACCTATGAAGAGAAGATGGCTCGCAGGCTCCTGGGGGCTGACAACGCAGCCACAGTGTTTAGCACACAGCAAACAGAGGAGGAGGCTGTTACACAGGTACACACACTCAATCATATCCTATATTTCCACTCACATACACAAAGACACACGTGAAGACCTCAGTGTCTATACGTTTGTTTATTTTTGAGGAACAATACATTCAATTCAATTAGATTGCAATTGTATAGGGCTTTTAAAAATGGACTTCTAAGAATCATAGAACAGAGTTTACTTCTATTTAAATTGGCGTATTTATCACCGATAAACAAGCCCGTGACACCGCGGTAAGGAAAAACTCCCTTAGATGGTATGAGGAAGAAACCTTGAGAGGAGCCAGACTCTTAGGGGAACCCGTCCTCATCTGGGTGATACCAAGAGCACGAATATAAATCATTTCAAACTTTACAAACACTGGAGAGTGAGAAATATTATGAGCAAAGGAGTGTATGCTTTTGAGTAATGTCTTGTAATGTTAAAATTATTCTCTGATCAAAGGTGAGGTGTATCATTGTGGCCGCAAAACATTTCTTTCCTATGAAAACTACAGTAATGGCATTCTTCCTATACGGGTTCTGTTTATTCATTTTCTGGCCCAAAAAGTGTTCATGTTCATTACAGGAGGTGGGATCGGGGTGGGCGTGTTAAAAGTTCTCTATCCATGTGATGCGGAAATGTTGTCCGGTAAAGTCACATGACTCGTAATATGTACTAATAATCAACCAACTGGGAAATCTGATTATTGCATGTTTAATCATGCGAATGGCTACTTTGTCAGGTAATGTATTTAGCATTTTTGTTCCCAGGCCATCTAATACAGTGGTCCCCAACCTCAACCCACAGACCAGCACCGTTTCATTGGTCAATTGGTATCGGGCCGCACAGAAAGAATACATAACTTACATTATTTCCATTTTATTTATTATCTGATTCTGAACAATGTTTTATTTTGGAAAATTACTGGATTCTCTGCCACATCTGTCTATGACTCACTCTTGACGCATGTCATGATGCCTCGGTCACATGTCTTACCTCCATCCGCTACCTTCTTAAAGGGGCTGCTCCGGCCACTAACACATAATACATTACCGCTAAATTAAAACCTAAAGCTAGCAAAACGAACAAACAACAACACAATGGATTTATGTTTATTATTATATTTAGAGAATACCAGTTTTTGTGTCGGTCGTATTATTTTATTTTGTTGTATTTATCCGCCACACCTTAAAGGCCGGTCCGTGAAAATATTGTCTGACATTAAACCGGTCCGTGGTGCAAAAAAGGTTGGGGACTGCTGCTCTAATACACACAAGCATGCATAATGCACCTTTATAATACAACCATACCAGCAGTATATTATACAGTCTGAGCACAGGATGTGAAGTCCTCACAAAGCTACTGCCTGTTCTCTGATCTTTCTACAGGAAAGCAGCTCGACTGATTCAGAGTTTGTCCCTCTAAAGGTTTCCCAAACCTACTTTGCTCTACTTTCAGTCTTTCTCTCCTTCACTTTACATTTTGCTTTGGTTTGAAAGTATGTTGGCTGTGTTCACACGTTTTTGTTTGTTTTTGTCTCACCAATCAAAGCCAATGGTCTGAGCTGTCCATGATCCAACCTTCTTTATTATTACCTTCTGCAATCTTTTGTGTTTGCGATATGATCTGGGGAATCTTAATGACTGCAGTCGGGCTGAAAGAAAGAATCGGAGCATGTGTGTGGGTTCAGCTTTGATACTCTATAAAAGATGAACACGGTTTTCTTTTCCTGGAATGGTCCTTATATTATTTAAACCTAATGTTCACTAAATGCTTATTACATCTGTGTGCACAACTGTGCACTGTGTATCTGAGAGAGGATGGATGAATGATAGATACTACAAAATGTGTGTGTGAGTGTGAGCACGCACTTCAATCCACATTTCATCACATATTTCTGGTTGTCACACTTTTCTACTTTGTAACCTCACACCTATTTCGCCTCACACTCTGTGGTGCTTGTTAAACTCTAGTGCCCAGCAGATCTTTTTTCTTCTAACCGATCGTTCCCGCCTTTTCTCTTCTCGGTCTCAGGAGTACAAGGTTTCGAGCTTCGAGCAGCGGCTTATCAGCGAGATCGAGTTCCGGTTGGAGCGCTCCCCGGTGGAAGAGAGTGACGATGATGTCCAGCATGGCGACGACCCTCTGGAAAACTGTGTGGCACCGTACTTCGACCAAAAACTCAAACACTTCAAAGTGTTCGAGGGCATGCCTGTCACTTTCAGCTGCAAGGTCATCGGGGACCCTAACCCTAAGGTCAGAGGTCGAAATTGTTGGTTGATCGATTCTTATTCTGAGAGTGCATGTGGTATGAGAAAACAATTTGTGAGAGAAAGAGAGAGAGAGAGAGATAAAAAAAATCTAAAGAAAAAAGGGATAATGAAATGAGACAGTTACAGGGATTAGTGGTGGCAGTTTTTATTATTATTATAAATTATTATTAAAGTTTATGTTTCTCTGCTGTTGCCGGGATTCCTGACTCTTTCAGCCATATGTATATTTGGGGTGTGTATATATATATATATATATATATATATATATATATATATATATATATATATATATATATATATATATATATATATATATAGGGTACACTGACTGGTACACTGGCCTCCTCACCTACACCATTACCTGACTTTACTAACACTCTTGTGGCTGAAATAATCTTAAAAAGAAATTTAGTGGAGCATCTTCTCAGAATAGTGGAGGTAATAAGAACAGCAAATGAGAACTACCGTATTTTTCGGACTATAAGCCGCAACGTTTTTTGTTTTTTTTTACTATCACTCCTGTACACAACGTATCCCTAAACTTAACATTTTTTACTTTTTCTTCTTTGCTTATCTTAATTTTCATCACAATTTTCGCTTTCTGGCTTCGCTTCACCATCTAGCAGCAGCGTCTCGAGCTTGTACCTCAATTTTTTGCTCGCGTAACAAAGCAAAAAAATCGACCGAGTGACCGCTCGTTCCTCGCAAAACTCGTACATTAATGCACTCGTAGGTCAAGGTACCACTGTAGTTGTGAAAGGAAGGAGGAAGACAGTGAACAGTGAACACTTACTTGGTCGGCTACTGTTTAGATACAAGCCGTTGTAACGCGTTGAGTCTGGGTGAAGGGAGAGCTCACTAAAACTCCAGTTGCAACAGAAATCATATAAGCACAGACAGGTTTCCAAAACTCTTGCTTTTTTATTTTTCTTGGCAACAGCGTTATGGGTTAGTCAAAGTAACTTAGAAATGAGCATCAGAAAATAATAAGGACATAATCCTCAGTCTCACACGCACACACGCAGTAATACCGGAAGAATGCAGTGACATGCTATTCCCAAAATACCGCTATGCTCCTAATAGAAGCGCAACATATTGCATTTAGTGTATTTCGTTAAAGCCTGTGTAAAGTTCATTAGTTTCAGTGTAGACACCTGCAGCTTATAGACAGGTGCAGATTATTTATGTTATACATAAAAATCTTTGTCAAATTCGGCTTATATAAGGGTGCGCTTTATAGTCCGGAAATTACGGTAAATGTGGAATGGGATGTTCAGAAAGCACATTCCAATCTTACGGTCAGGTGTCCGCAAACCTTTGTTTATATAGAGTGTGTTTGTGCAAATGTTACTTATTGACATATGTTTACATGTTAAATGGATTTATGTTTGTTTAGGTGTACTGGTTTAAAGATGGAAAACAGATCTCAAAACGGAGCGAGCACTACCGCATCAGTCGAGATCCAGACGGGACATGCTTTCTACACACGGCCGCCGCTTCTCTGGATGACGACGGCAACTACACCATCATGGCTGGAAATCCTGGGGTACATCCGCAAGCTGAATTTTTATATATATATGTACTGTATATTTATAAAAAGATGATCCCCGAGTTACGATGGTTCGACCGGATTTTTCGATTTTACAATGACGATAGCGATACGACACAATTGTAAAAATATTAAAACTTTTGCACAACAGGAAGCAGTGAACGATGTACTATACGCTGTATGTGCAGCTGGGATGAACATATCTCTCGCCCTGTAAGATTCCCCACTCTCGCTAGCGGTCAACGGAGTAAAGTCTCAATATGTATTTTTTTCTGTTTCAAACGGTTTCAAACAGCAATTTTTGTGATACAAGCAGGTCTTCCAAGCACCCAAGTATGTCTCCTGTTTATAATGAAAAAAGAAGAGGAAAGCAATCAGTTTAGAGCAGAAAATGAAAATAATAAATCAGCATGAAGCAGAAAAGACTGTCACAGTCATAGCACGTGAAACCCAGCTATCACCTCAACGATATTGACAATTATAAAGGACAAGAAGCGAATGGAAGCGGTGAAATCATCTGCTTCAGTTCATATTTATATTATATATTTTTCAATTTCGATTGGGTCCTCGTAAAGAATCTCCATCGTAAGTAGAGGACTACCTGTATATGATGAATAATCTGCTCCCTATTTTGGCTCCTCTCAGGGCAGGGTGAGCTGCACCGGAAGGATGATGGTACAGGCAGTGAACCAGAGGGGGCGAAGCCAGCGCGCTATACCTGGCCACATCCGCAGGTAAACAAGCTCCACCATTACATTACTCATTCCCCATATCCGCCATCTGACCTGCAACTCCAGCCTTTTGATTTCCTGTGCTGTAATTGTACAAAAGTTGAGCTCATGAGTCATTTCTGTTTGATGTCTGTCCCCTTCTGGCTTTACCTCGGCATTATGTGATTATACACAGGGTGTGTCCATTTTTAAAGACACCTGCGTGTTGTCCAACAAGCTGGACTCAGTTTACCACTCGGTTGCCATTTGCATTGCAATGCATTGTTTACATCAGTAAAAAACTATTTCTATATAATTATTAGTAGGTGCGCTATACTTTTATTATTTAGAGCGTGACCAATAATTTGTGATTGATATTTAATATCTTAAAATATTTTATAATATATGATGTAGCCGCTGCTACGTGAACACGACATATCACAACACTACTGAGACCGAGGCGTGTCCTGAGAGTCACATAGAATACAGATTAACATGGCAGAGGTAGAGCTGTGTCTTCCTGGAGACTGAACAGGACATTTAATTGAATTGCAATTATTTTTTCCATTGCATCGTATTGTATTGTATTGTGTAAAGAAGCAGTACTATCATATAAATGTTTCCGATATTAAATAGTATTTTTGCATACTTCTATTAGATTACCAGCTGATGCAGCTTCTCTAGCAGATGTATCACAGACTGCTAGTGTTACTTCATCCACTATTCGCCTTTCTTTTTCCCTGACAGGGCCCGTTCCAGATCCAGAGATGGAGGCGAGGAGAACGAGAACATTCAGGAGCGCCACTTCCGTCCCCATTTCCTGCAGGCCCCAGGTGATCTAATCGTCCAGGAGGGGAGACTCTGCCGCATGGACTGTAAGGTGAGGCTTAAAGACTAAATACCAGAGACATGCTGAGAGAGCTGTCAGATTACATGCAAGTTTTTGTTTTGTTTTGTTTTCCTAAAACAGATACTTAAGTGGAATCGTTGTAGAAGCCGTTTCAGCCGTATTTTTGTGTTATCCAAAAAATAGTAGTGTGTGTGTTTGTGTGAGTCTCCAGTATCTATAAAATGTTTCCTCCCTATGCATTCCACACTGGAGTTGGGAAAAAAAAAATCCGAGGCTTGATGATTCAGCACCTCTCAAATGACAAATGGCTTCCAGTGAAAGAGGAGGACGCTGGAAAATATTCCCTTGTGCATTTTTACTTCATTATTTGTGTGTTAACCCTTTAACCCAAAGTAATCGCTCCCTTACATTACAGTCTGTCCTGAGTCTTCCATCTGAACAGTTTCTCCTCTTCTCTCTTTTTGCACCCTGCTGCACAGCTACTTCACATAATTCCACTGAAGCCACTGTTCCACATGCTATTAAAAAAAAGGCCTGTAATTAGAAGTACCATACTTGCATGCAGAGCGGCTGCTGGTATTTATTTCTCGCCGATTTGTTTCCTGCCACTCCGCAGCTCCGATTTTTTCAAGCCAAAAACGTCCCTCAGTGCAGGGAGTACAGAGAGGGATAAATCCTGACATGGAATAAAAGCATGTTCTTCTCCAGAGGCCTCTGTAGAGACGAACACACACACACACACACACACACACACACACACACACACACACACACACACACACACACATACACACACAAGAAATCTGCAGAAATCATAAAAAGAATTTAAGGGACCATTCTATCATTAAACACCACTTTCATGCATACATTATTTGAAAATGTATGCAGTTATATTTTCCTAAATATAACTTTTATATATAAAAGCAAATGGATTGTCCTTGTGCTGGTACATAGAATAACATTAGAAAAATGTCCTGAATATTCATGGATGTTGGATGAATCAATAATTAAATTAATATATGGTTTAAGGTTTATAAAAAAAAAAATAGGTTTAAATATATGTTGAAAATAATATAAGGGGCGTCTATAGAATTAAAGATTTAATCGCATTATTGTCATGAGTTAACTTGTGATTAATCACAACCTCATCACACATTTGTATCTGTTCTAAACATACCTTTAATTAATACTTTTTAAGTTTTTAATGCTCTAATCAACATGGACAAATGTGGATACTTTATGCAAATGAATGTTTGTTATTTGTGAAACCGAATTCAACAGACAAAATATTATTGTAAATGTTTTATAGCAATGGTGTATTAAATTACGTAAAATCATCGGAACTATTGCATATATAAATGAATAAAATATATATAAACATATACAGTAGATAGATGAAGATTATGTAATAACGTACCGACTCTCGAGGTGTTAATTACTTAAAACTGCATGTCACGTTAATGTCATCTGATACTTAACGGATGCTTTTTTTTTTTTTATGTACAGTAAAAATCAATAAGCTTTTTATTGTAGCCTGAAGCAAAAAAATATATATTTTGTAGGTATTTTGTGTAAAAGCAGAAATCAGGCTTTCCTAGATTTCAGAAATGTTCAATGAAAATTCTTTTAAATGTACATTGACTGTGTGGGTGATTTGTATAAAAGAATTAAATGCATTTAACATACAAAAAAAGTCTGATTTGGAAATGATTATCTGGTCACACTAAGTATTATAGTCCATATGTTGTAAAATCTCTGTTCTACTGTATGAAAGCTGGAGAGAGTGATTTTGCCACACCTGAGGGTGGAGTAGGTATTGGGTTTCTGAAGAGAAGGTGAGGCTTGTTAACAAAAGAGCTTAAGTTTTTAACATAATCCAATTTCCCATGGGAAACCACTTAGCACCAGCCGACACTCACGGCGGGAGATACACACACATAAACTTTCAGATAGCAAAAGCATACTTTGGTCTGGCATTGTGAAAAAAGTGTGGAAAAAAATGACTAGAATGGGTTTACCAGAAAAACTGACTCGATATCTAATTCTCCACAGGTCAGCGGGTTACCCACGCCTGATCTGATCTGGCAGATCAATGGCCACACCATCCGTCCAGATTCCTCTCATAAAATGCTGGTGAGAGAGAATGGAGTCCATTCGTTGGTAATCGAGCCTGTGACTAGCAGAGACGCTGGAGTTTATACATGCATTGCCAGCAACAGGGCCGGACAGAATTCCTTCAACCTGGAGCTGATTGTAGCTGGTACGTTATAATAATAATAATAATAATAATAATAATAATAATAATAATGACAAAGCAACACTAACAAATCCAATCTGTCTGATGTTTTCTGTTACAGCTAAAGAGATGCACAAAGCTCCTTCCTTCATCGAGAAGCTTCAGAACACAAGCGTCGCTGAGGGTTACCCTGTGCGCTTGGAATGCCGTGTGTCCGGAGTCCCTTTCCCTCAGATCTTCTGGAAGAAGGAGAACGAGTCAATCACTCACAACACCGACAGAATAAGGTATTCTCCCATTGTCACACTGCCTAAACTAACCTGAAACTGGTTAACCAATCACAGGGCTTGACATGTAGAATCTCTAGTTTTATAAGTAATATTTATACTGAAGTCTGAAATACTGCTTTAGTCTAAAGGGGCAAACCAAATGAGGTCGTAAGTTCAGTTCACCGAGCTATAAGCGACAAAGTGCTTTGTGAGGTCTCCCTATGGAATTCGTGTCTCTCTCTCTCTCTCTCTGGAGGTATGTTTCATCTGAAAAGCAGGCTCAAGCTGTAGCACACCGGCCGCTCCATAAATGGCAACCCGGAGCGGCCGCAGTTGACAAGCTGTCTGAAATGTTACAACGTGTATACACAAACAGCGACAGGCAAGGCCTTGTAAAGGGGAGCACTCACAGACACACACAGTACAGTACAGCTTCTGTTCCGAGTTAGGTTTCTTCAAACCAGCAGAAAATAATTAGTCTTTGGCGAAGAGAGGTCGGACGACCACATCAAGAAAGCAGTAAAAGTGCTGCTTTTGGGCACAGATTTTGTGTGTTTGTGTGTAGCAGCTATTTGTTGTTCAAACTACAATTACATTTTGAGAGTGGGGAAATAAAACATATGTTTAACCCTTCTGTGTTTGTTTCCCAGCATGCACCAGGACAACTTTGGCTATCTGTGCATGATCATTCAGCCGGCTTTGAAGGAGGACGCAGGCTGGTACACCGTTTCAGCCAAGAACGAAGCAGGAATCGTCTCCACCACAGCACGACTCGATGTTCACCGTAAGTATTATACACACATGTACAGCGGATATAAAAATGATATACGAAATTATATTAATGAAGTGGCAGGTTTTTCAAATGTAAAGACAACAATAACGATCTTCCAAAAAACTGAAATTGGGAAAGAAATAAAATAAATATTTAATAATTGGGAAATAAATTGTTCCATTAGGCATAATTGGGATTTGAATAAAAAATAAATAAAAAAGTACAACAAGTTTATCGGTCAAATTCAGAATTAGCGCATATCAAAATGAACAAAGTCACGGAAAAAAATAATCACAGTCCTAGAACGGCCCGACCAGAGCCCACACGGCCTGACCAGAGCCCACATTCCCATCGAAAAACCTATGGAATGACCCAAACCTAGAGGAGATCTTGCAATTTAAAGAAACATTTGTTTTTTTTGCTGCAAAGAAGAGTGGGATAAAATTCCAAAGTCTAGATGTGTGAAGTTAATAGAGTCTTGAAAAGCTTTTACTAAAAAAAAAAAATCAAGATTTTTACCTCCAGGTGTGAAATGATTATGAACAAACAATAAAAGCAAAAGGAAAACTCGCAGATAATCCGAATCTATTCGCAGATTTGCTTAAGACGGAACACAAATTGGGTATTAGATATAAGATAGTTCAGAGTTCAGGTACCTGGGGTCAATAGTGCAAAGTAATGGAGAGTGTGTTAGAGAAGTGAAGAAAAGAGTGCAGGCAGGGTGGAGTGGGTGGAGAAGAGTGACAGGAGTAATTTGTGATAGAAGAGTATCTTCGAGAGTGAAAGGGAAAGTTTATAGGACTGTGGTGAGACCTGCAATGTTGTAGGGTTTAGAGACAGTGGCATTGAGTAAAAGACAGGAGGCGGAGCTGGAGGTAGCAGAGCTGAAGAGGTTTTCGTTGGGAGTGACGACGATGGACAGGATTAGAAATTAATTTATTAGAGGGACAGCGCATGTGGGAGGTTTTAGAGACAAATCTGTCTTTATGTTTTAAAAATTTCATAAGGGCGCGTAGACGTTTTATATCCACCGTACATGCTGATCAGACACAGACACATAAAACTCAACGCTGAAACGGTACGTTCACGAAGGAACACCTGGGGTGCAACAATTTCACTCAGGCGCAGGAATGTGGACTAAGAGCCAAACTCGGGTGATGTATGTGGAAGCGATGTGCAACATGTGCGTAGATGTAGCCAACCTAAGCGAACTCCCTTTCCAGCACCGAAACCGTTGTATCATCAACTCTATTACATGTGATATTAGTTCATTAAGTCAACAAAGCATCCGACTACAGTTATGCGAGTGTCCTGTAGAGAGGATGGTCTCTATAATAGTGAGCATAAAGGGACCATTACAACATGCTGGCAAGTGGAAGAACCCAAGCAATAAAATGATATTGCGTGTGTAATACGGTGCTGATTGTTTAGCTCGCATGTAAAGCTGTTTTTCCATGGTGTAGTAAGCGGATTACGTCATGCAGTGTTCTGGTCGTCTCTGTCTAGGCAGAGCATTAAAACCTGCTCAATACACGCTCGAGTGAAACATTCATTTTTATTTATTACCCGAAACCGATCTTTTCATCCCAGGATGGTTGACTCCTGCTAACACACTCTATGGGCGAAAATCTGTAGGCACCTGACCATAAGTACATGCTTTTTGAATTCTACATGGAGTCTCCGTTTGCTGTTATAAAAACTTCCACTCCTCTGGGAAGATGTTCCACTAGATTTTGTGGAGATTTGTGCTCATTCAGCTACAAGCGTGTTAAGTAAAGTCAGGTACTGATGTAGGAGAGGTGAGGAGACCTGGGGGGTCCTTCCAGTTCATCCCAAAGGTATTCAATAGTGTTGAGGTCAGAGTTCTATGGCAGGAGATCTTCCACTCCAACCCATGTAAAGTGTATCTTCATGGAGCTGGTTTTGTGCACAGGGGTATTGTCATGCTGGAACAGATTTGGGTCTCCTAGTTCAAGCGATGGGAAAATTTCATTGGGTTCAATGCAATACAATTGTGTGCCTCCAACTTTGCAGTAACAGTTTGGTGAAGAACCACAAACTGAAGAAAATTCAGGTCCTAATAGATGTCAATATAGTGGATGTAACGCTTAAGATACACTGATCAGACATGACATAATGACATTATAGCATTATGAGAATAACACTGATAATCTCTTCATCGTGGCACCTGTTATTGGGTGGATATATTTATTAGGCAGCAAGTGAACATTCTGTCCTCAAAGTTGACGTGTTAGAAGCAGGAAAAATGGGCGCGCGTAAGGATTTAAACGAGTTCCAAAGCTTCCAGCATCTCCAAAACTGCAGCTCTTGTGGAATGTTTCCGGTCTGCAGTGGTCAATGTCTATCAAAAGTGCTCCAAGGAAGGAACAAAAAGGAACAGTGCTGAACCGGCGATAGGGCCCATGTGGTCCGATTCAACAGACGAGCTCCTGTAGCTCAAACTGCTGAAGAAGTTAATGATGTTAATGCTCGATGAGTCAAGACTGTTTTGGCAGCAAAAGGGGGACCAACACAATATTAGGCAGGTGGTCATATACCCTGTATACACTTGAATAAAGAAATTGTATTCTTTTTTTTTTCGTCTCATAGACCAGTATCAGCAGACACACACCCCGAAGCCCAAGAAGGTGCGTCCTTCAACCAGCCGCTACGCCGCACTGACCGAGCGTGGCCTGGACGTGAAGGCAGCTTTCTTCCCAGACTCCAGCCCCCTTCCCCCTGGCACCCTGGTGGAGAGCGATGACCTGTAGATGCTTGCTCAGACAACCTCACGCTATTAATCATGACCCTGTGACCCCCGTGCCACCGTCCCAGAAACAGACACCACCAACAGACATACCAGAGGAACACCGAATCTTCTCGGCTGTTCGAAGCTTAGCTGAAGAAAAAAAAAATCAATCCGGAAAATAATTAAATAACTAAACCAGATTCCAGTTCACTACAAATTTGGAAGATTTTCGGTCCATGTGAGACGATGGGAATTGAGGAGGTGTGAGAAGCACTGAAATGAGATCATATCTATTTTCTTTCAGACAGTACACACACACACACGCACACTCACACACACACACACACACACACACACACACACCAAGCTGAGTTGAGGAAGGAGGTACTAAACCAATGATCACCTTTTCTACCATAAGTGCCTGATTCAAAACCAAGACGTAGCTTTTAGTTCTGCATGTGTTACTACGATTTCAGTGTGTAGCACTTAACACTCAGTGCCTTTGTCTCTCGAGAGCTGTTCGATTTGTAGCAGAAAGATTCATGGGAAATGGGGTGGAGTTTTCTAACGGGTACGTTTAATATAATTCGCTTTTTAATAGAGGCGTTCCCTATTTGTAGTGAACTTTTTTTTTTTTTTTTGAACCACAGCAGTTTTGGGTGTAGATAGACTGATCACAGTACCACAGATATCCACCATGTCTGGACGCCGTAGATTATTGCACAAGGCCGGGCCTTATTATTATTATTATTATTATTATTATTATTATTATATATTTTTGTCTTTCTCTATCTTGTGTTTGGGAATAGGGAAGTTGATACAGGTGCTGAACCGGTTTAAGAGGTTGAATGATTTTCAGAATGACAAATGAGAGTGGGTGTAGGAATACTAGGAACAAGAGCGAGCCGATGCAGGAGATACTAAGAATTACTGATAAGAAAACATGAAGTGTTATTGGCTGCGGAAGAGATTACACTGTCACTTTAAACAGAACGTGAGAAGGTTCGAAAGAATTTACATAACAGAAATTAGCGACTCCGAGGACACAGTGGATACGAGATGGTACACGAGTTATAGCGGCTTCCGAAAGCGTATTTCCCGCTCACACACAACTGTGTACTTTATAATATGGGGAAAAAGGGGGGAAGGGAAGTATTTATAGCCAGATGCAGACATTAAATTATATTAGTGATTTGTTTTTTCCTCATGGCTTTAAGCCCAGTCTTTATTTAACTATATATTTACCACCATTCGAATTATTTACACGTATCTTTTTTTTCCTACGTATTAATATATAGCCCTATTACACATATATCCACGTATTCAACTCTGGTACTTGTATTATGTAACAATATCTTAGTCGACTAGAGTCAAGGGTAGCAGGATTGCACAAATGTAAAGCTTGCAGAAATATGACCTTCATATGTACTCACTCAACTCCTTTCAATATATATATATTTTTTTGCCTCTTACTTTTGTCTCAACACAAAACATACTTAAGGACCGATGAAAGATTTTGTTCTTTTAGTTCCAAGCTGACATGCCGCTATATAAAATGTTCTTCTGACTGTTTTTGGTTTATGAACAATATAAATAAAATTCTCTGGAAATACGAGACCTGTGGTAATGCGTCTTTTTCTTAAGGCGTAATATACTCAGGACCACCTATTTGTTGATTATAGTCATGTTTTGTTGCTTTGGGACCACAACCAGTGGTAGCTCAGTTGGACATCTGATCAGAAGGTTGTGAGTTTAAATCCCAGCACCACCAACACTGAAATGAGGTAATGGAAGTACCAAAGAGGCCAAATGTAATAAATGTAAATACAATTTTCTCATTCAATAAAGATAGACAGGTCCAAACTCTGAGGCAAATTCTGGAATCGCTTACACTCACTGTCCACTTTATTAGGAACAACTGGACATTTGTGGAGATACAAGCCTGAAAGAGCCTGTAAACATTCACAACAAATATCAGCATGAAGGGAATTCCGATCGTCATTTATCGTGACCTTTTTCTCGGTTGCTTTGGGAGCGTTTCTCAAATCAGGGAGGAAATTCTCAAAACTACTTGTTCGACCTCCAAATCATGTCGTCACTTGTGCACATCATAAAAGCAATTTCATGTTGCTTTGATTGAATTGCGAAAGGCTTCGGTACATTCGTTCAATTGACTGCATTCAATTGTCTGCTGTTTTTCTTCGTTATTAATTATTTGTCATGTTGTTTAAAAATATATTATACTGGTTCTCACTTGATTAGTTTTAACCCCCAAAACATCTCGGCATCAATTCAACGTGGGTCATTAATTGCGAAATGGTTTTAAACTTTTTTTTTGTGTGTGTCTTAAATTGATGAATTGTGCAGATAAATCTTGAATTTCGATAATCAATAAAAACCAATAAGCACCTAGTTCTCTAAAGTAAGTCAAAGGTGAATCTTGTTAACCTTTAATTGGCCAAACGAGCAAAAACTGGTACAGAACAGTAAAAGTGTAAATCCTCTAGCAATCAGTATCCCACATACAGTTATGTGTACATTTGCACTGTTCATTTGCAAATTAATAGACGCTGTACAGAAAACATTTAGCATTTTCGATCATCGTGATCCAAACCGTAGTTTATGTCAGAAAACGCTGAAACCGTGGGCGTCATACAGACAACATGACTAAACATCTTGTTTGTAAACAATGAGAAAAAGGGCTCGTTCTCATTCTGATGGCAATGAGATGTTTCTTGACACAAATACTTACTTTTAAGAGATGTATAATTGTAAGATTTGTAAGAAATATGTTGTGTTGACGTTTGTACAAATTGTATTGAGAAATGCATTTAGTGGTTTGCAAATTTTAAAAATGCTCCAAAACAACTAAGAAAAACTGTGATAGCACCTGGTTGAAATATTTCAGAAACTGCTGATCTACTAAAATTTTCACACAAAACAGTCTGTAGAGTTTACGCAAAACAAGGCAAAATATTTCCCCAAACAACATGGTGAAGCACCTTATTGAGAAACATTAGAGAGAAAATGATCAATCTGGTCTGAGCTAAATGAAAGTCTATAGTAAAATAGTCAAATAATCACTTTTTGCAACCATGGTCAGCAGAAAAGCATCTCAGAATGTATGACACGTGAAACCTTAATGTGGATGAGCTGCAACAGAAGACTAGATCAGGTTCCACTCCTGTCAGCTAAAAAAAGAGGCCATGATGGACACGGATTTACTCAAACTAGACCTTCAAAGACTGAAAAACACACAAAGAAAATCTTCTACATACGTATATATTTCCGTACAGGATGCTCTGAATTCAGTTTCAGGTCAGTTTTCAGTTTTATAGTGTATGTAAAGGTTATGCATGGAGGATGAAGAGCTAATAATTAAAAAAATATATTTTAGTTCACATTTCTAAAATGTACCCAAATGAATCATCACACACTCCATAAATATCTGACTATTGTTTTTCTTTCATTGTATTTTATATGAGATGCATTTAAAGGAATATACTTGCATGT
Source organism: Silurus meridionalis (assembly GCF_014805685.1). Classification (NCBI taxonomy): domain Eukaryota; kingdom Metazoa; phylum Chordata; class Actinopteri; order Siluriformes; family Siluridae; genus Silurus; species Silurus meridionalis. The sequence goes on along the minus strand of NC_060906.1, from coordinate 8,360,093 downwards.
ATGACATCACCATGTCAGAGGCAGGGTAAAGATGACATCATTCCACGACTCAGATCCTCCACACGCCGACCTCTGACCTCAACCTTCTGCACTACAGCATAAAGCCCCCCAAACACACACCACTAAAATCACTCAATGAGCTAAAAATAAACCGCAGCCTGACTCTTAATCCAACTCAGCTGTGTGCCTGTGATGAGGGTCTGAGCAGAATCCCTCCCGTGGGAAAGGAGGATAAAACATAAAAGTTACGATTACACCGCAAGAAAGTATGTTCTGGTGTCAGTGCTGTTTTCTTTGCCATCTCTGTGTTTTGTCTCTGCGGCTTTACTGTGAAGACTTTATTAGAACAGTTATTAAAAATAAAAGTGATTTGTAGCTCTATTACAGTACATACATCAGTACTGTGTATACATGGCTTTACTACTATATACGACCAAAAATATGTGCCCACCTCAGCATCACAACCATGATGTATACCATGGGTCTTCAACAGGGGTTCCGGCTAATTGATGTTACATAAAAAAAAAAAAAATTGTGTAAAAAGAAAATTTGCATAAAAAAGGGTAAAAACATTTTTTAAAAAAATACTTTTTTTCATTTTCACATAAATGAATAACAGTCCACCTGATAGTAAGGAAAATGGATGAAACTGCAAATCTATTAAAATAAAAGACCACTGTGAACAACTTAAATTTCTTAGTAAACTTAAGAGTTTCTAATATTATTCTATTATTATCAGCGGCTATTTTGGACACATTTTGTATTGGGGGTCCCTGCCCCATGACTCTATCGCCTAACGGGTCCTTGACCTCAAAAACCTTGCAGACCCGTGGTGTATACAGAATACCTTTATATTTTATATACAAATCATTAACAACCATCTATAAAAAAAAAGGTTTAACACATACAATAACCAATGCAAAATCTCCAGTTCAAAATCTCTTCAGCAGAGAAATAGGTACATAATTTAAATGGGCGAGAGCGAGGCAGTGGGGCTGCTGTAGGGGGCGCTCACTGGCACCTATGCCTAGAAACGGTCCCTCTGTACAATTTCCTAATTACAATTTCCCTTTAATGGAACCAAAAACCCAAACACTGTTCCATCACAATGTCCCTGTAGACAAAAGCGAGCTGAAGTGATGCGGCATCTAGAACATTCCTTGTGATCATTCCTGTGAATTTCGGAATAAGAACATCTTCTAAAGGAGTTCTAGACATGTGCCGGTGCACAATGGACCGCAAATGGTTATTGTTTGTATCCATGATGCTGCCTCTAGAACAAGCTCTTACACGAATAAACAGAGTTAATATTAAGTTCATTAATAATCATGAGGAAACACTGTTATGTCAAGATTGAGTCATGATAACAAAAAAAAAAAATTTATATATATATATATATATATATATATATATATATATATATATATACACATTTTTTTTTTATTATCTCAAAAAGGTTAAAGCTCATCCTACTAGTAGAAACCACCTCCATATTGGTTTTAGAATGGAACGTTCGACAAGAACACATGGGTCCTTATGATCAATTGTCCACAAACTCACAGTCAGAATGACTTGCTGCCTTGTTTTGTGAGGGAGACGGAGCATGCGCGATCTCTTAAAGTCCAATCTTATTCTTAAAGGTCGAAATATGAAACATTTCAGAAAGAAATTTCTGATCTTCCTTGATCGTTCACGCCTGGAGGTCGCGTTCTCAAAATAAAACTGCTGGCAGAACGTCGGTACTGAAAGCCCTGCGGTTGGCTAATGTTTTTTACCATAAATCGAAATCATGTGTGGTGTTACAGTTGAGTGAACATATGTAATTTATATATTTTAAGTATGACCACAAACTGGAGCTGGTTCGCATAAACCTTCAGACCGAGCCGATGAAATGCTATGGACAATTGCAGTCCTGTTTACAAAGAATTTTAATTCGAGATCTGTAACTACACAAAGTCAAGTCCTCCCTTTTGCTTATTCCTTTATTGCTGAAAAAGTGGGCAGGAATGAGCGGGGATCAGGAATCACATGGTCAGGTGAAGTCCTCCATCCACCGACATGACATGGCCGGTGATGTACGGAGATTCCAGAAGGAACAGAACGGCGTGCGCTGCTTCAACCGGATCACCAAAGCGGCCCAGTGGGATCCGCTTTCTATGCTCGTCTTCGTTCAGCTCTGCTGTCATGTCTGTCCGGATGAATCCTGACCACAATTACAAGGCAAAACAAAACAAAATAAACGCACTGGTTTACAAAACAGTACAATATAATATTGATGAATAAAACACTTTGTATTGAGGAAAGAAGACGAATCAAGGAGACCTGGAGCTACCATGTTGACTCGAATATTTCGGGACGCGACCTCTGTGGCTAGAGAACGTGTGAAGCCCTTTAGGCTGGCTTTGCTAATGCTGTACAAGCTCTGATCAGCGTTACAATTCAAACCCACCACTGAACCTAGGAAAACACAGAAACAGGAAATAACACTAGGGCCTTTTTATTACCTATTTCTTAAAGATAATACCATGTAATTGAAATGCACATGTATTAGAAAAGGTTTTAAAGTTAAGCAGATAATAATGATGCCTTAGTGCCGCCAAGTGGCATGTATATGCATTACATACTTTTGATTTTTCTCTCTCCTGTTTTCATTGGTTGTCTTTCACAGCCTGCTCTGTGTTTATAACATCTGGCTTCAGAAGACTGTTATGTGTTGGCAGTAATGTTTTAGTTCTCCTGCTTCAAGAGTCTTTGGGCAGAACTAGCATTGAATCCCTGAGACGGGGTATTCGTGTGCTCTAGAATAGCCAGGTATGGATCAGTCTTTGCTCTCTTTGCCTTTCCCATGAGCTGTTTGGCCATCTTTACTGCAGACTCGGCTACTACAGAGTCAGCTGCTGTTTCTTCACCATCACCATGCTGCTAATCCAATCTGTGCTCTTTTCTACATGAGCTATGATGCCTCTCTCCACCAGGCTTCCCAACTCATCCTTTAGATTTTTCATCAGAGCCACTGGAACTCTTCGCTTCGGAAGCCTTACCGGTTTAACTGCAGGATCCATTTCTAGGATATATTTTCCTTCCAGGCATCCGTCTCCTTCAAATACATCAGCATACTTCCTATGCATGTGTTATGTCCCAGTCTAGGGTTGGGGCGCACAGCGTGATTAGAGGCACGGGGTAAATATATATTATGTGGATGAAAGTGTACTTAGTAAAAGTGTGATTGGAGAATGGAAACACAAACACTGTGGTATCATAAACGGAAGGTATATTGAAGTATGTACAATACTAAGCACCGGGACAGACTTCAGGGTGGACCAAGGCCAAAATATTTAACAAAAAGCACTTTGGACAAATACTAACTGCCTACAAAAAACCCAAAAGAAAGACAAACCACTTCCCTAACTCCCTCACCAAAACACAGGGAACAAACACACCCAACAGAAATGGCAGCCACACCCCTACTACCGGTGAACAAAACAACAAATATGTATGTACAGTACATATTTACAGATATAAGACAGTGAGGTACAAAAATGGGACAAGGCAAACTCAGAGTCAGAACGGGCGTGGGTCAGTCACAGGAAATCACAAAAAGAATAACGAGCAAAGCAAGCGTCGGCTAAGCGAGCTCCCGAAGCTCAGCTTCCCCTGGACTTTATAGGCTGCCTCCTGGTGATGTCATCAGAAGGAAAAAGGGTGTGGCTTTAGTTCACAGGAATGCAGTGACGACCTGGACTCTGGACCTGGAGTCTCAGGATAGCACCTGCACACAATTACACGCTGCATACAAAAACAATACAACAATAGCAAAATACTGCGGGTTGTAACACGTCACTCTTGTCCCACAGATCCTTTTCTCTGCGACTCACTGTGGTAACAATATCATCAATCGGCATAATATTTTTAGGCTGTATTCTTACAAGATACATTGCTTTCACTGACTTGTTTTCAAGCAGGGGCATTGACGAGCTTCCCAGCACTACAATAAATTCCAGCCGGTAGAGTTTTCTGTTTCTGGGGTTTCTTATTTTTATTCTGTATTTTCCTACTGGTTTCAGGGTGCTCCTATTGTACATGACCAGGATCTGTTCAGTCTTTTCCATCACTGTATCCAGGTGTAACAGCTGAATGGGAATTACGTTACAACTGGCTACGCAGTGTAGTTAAAATCTTACAGGTCTTTCTCCTATCAGCATGATCGCAAACAGTAGTTTTTCCTGCTTGTCCTCTCTCTTTTGTGAACTGAGGCTTAGGATTTCCTAAAACAGTTCCTCTTCCATTTCTGCTACACTGTGTATTGCTTTTCTCTTTGTCTCTTTTGTTTTGCATGTGGTTGCAATATGGTTCATCTTGCCACATTTTCTGCACTGCTTTCCATAAGCTGGGCAGCTTAGCTTTTTCCACTCATGCTGTTTTCCACAGAATTTACACTTAGTCCTAGGAGTTTGTTTGACTCTCTGTACTGCATGCAATTCTTTAGCTTTTTGTCCCTCAATGGTCAGCATATTCTCTTTTGACAGTTCTGATGCTCTACATATCCTTACACATTTCTCAAGTGTCAGGTCCGACTCTCTTAATAGATTTTCTCTTTCATCATCTCATGTCAAGATGTACCTGGCCTCTGCAGAAGCATCCAATTGCACCAAGTCTGGCTTGACAGACAGGAGCGAATGCCCAATGGCAGGTAAAGGAACGCCCCTTACCCGAGTGCATAAGGCACCTGCACGCGCTACCTATCCTCAATTAACATTCTCACGACTTCTGCTATCCTACCTCACAGCTCCCTGGTTCTTGGACCTCACCTTTTGTCTTCAGAAGCACATATCTGATCAGCCTCTGCCGGACGTGCTTATCCTCAGCCAGGTTAGCTTTTGCAAGCCACCCAGAGTCGCACCCTTTTTTCTATAGGCTGCCCGCCTACTTCTTTTTCCTTTTTTCATGGCGCTTTCTAAAGCAGCACCGGCTACACCGGCGAGCCTGCCCAGCCGCGTGCAGCACACTCATCACCAAAAGGGATTTCCGTCCCTTCTGCGTTGTCTGCATGAGTCTCAAGCATGCTCAGGAAGCTATCGACCTCCCAGAAAACTGTAGCCACTGTATAGCGCTCCCGAAAAAGCTCCTGCAGGCTCAAAACAGCCACTTCGCAGTGTGTCGACTTCGAGCTGTCCGACTCGGAGGGGGGAAAAAGGCAACGCCACTGCGCACCCGGGGGCCTCTTGTGCTGCGACTTCCTTTAACTGGGCTGACCTGTGCCCTTCCCCGTTCGAGGATTTGCTGCCGGCCAATAATCGTTTCCCCGAAGGACCGACAGGTTCCAAGGATGAGGGCGAGGCTGTCCTCCTCGACGGCTCGGATGACGAGGAGGCTATCTCATTGTCCGTGGCCCCTCAGGCTCCCTCCGCCCTGCCTCAATCGGAACTTTGTGAATGCCCTGCCGCACGGCTCAGTATCAAATGCTTGACCTTTCCCCAGCCCGAGAAAGCAGCTTCTTCCCATCCTCCCTGCATGTGCGAAACACATGAAATATTGCTGGGGAGATTTGCTCGATCTGAAACACGTTTTTGCATGGCTTGAAGTTAAGGATATGGCGAGTCTTGGCATGGGTGCCCCCCCGTTATCGAGCCTTCCATCGCCAGACACCATGACCCATCTCAGGGCGGGCTGCATTCCGCACTCACTTCACTCAGCTCATATAAATTATTTGGAGCTCCTCACTGTGTTGAAAGCTCTAAAGCATTTCCTGCCCCGACTGCAGGGGCATCATGTGCTGGTGCGCTGCGACAATACCACGGGTGTAGCACATATCAACCATCAAGGAGGCTTGCGCTCCTCCAAGCTTTACGCTTTAGCCCACAAGCTGTTGGTATGGAGCATGCGGCATTTTCTGTCGTTACGGGCGACTCACGTCCCGGGCTTTTTAAACAGGGGCGCAGACCTTTGGTCGAGGGGGAACCCGCTCTACCTCCTGGCCCAAGCGAATGGGGAGATCTATCATCCTCACCCAGACAGGGTGACTCTCTTGGCCTGGCCGTGAGAGGGCAAATTTAAACGGGCCGCCTTACCGGTCACCAGAAGTGTAGTAGTCCCAGATTGGGATCTCTCCATAGTGCTGGAGGTGCTGGACCAATGGAATTTTGAGCCCCTGGGGGATATCTCCCTCAAACTGCTGTCCTTCAAGACGGCTCTGCTTCTGGCTTTGGCTCTCGCCAAATGTGTCATGTGCTCTCGGTTCGTTCCTTGTGCACCAAATTCTCGCTCAATGGAGATAAGGTTTTGCTTAGGCCTAACCTGGCTTTCAAGCCTAATTACTTCCCAGCATTTACTGGTGGTGTGATTGAGCTCTCCGCTTTTCACCCTTCTCCTTTTTCCTCTGCGGAGGACCAGAGGCTGAATGCTTTGTGCCCTGTGCGTGCCCTGCGGGGTTACATTGACAGGACAAACTCTTTACGAAGGTGTGACCTGCTCTTTATCTCTTGGGACCCGCCGAACACGGGGAATCCCATCTCTAGGCAACCCCTCTCTCGCTAGCATCTCCTTAGCATATGAACCACGTCATCTCCCATAGGTGGATCTCAAACACGAGATGATGAAAAAGAACAATAGGTTACTTTCGTAACCAAGCCAGAATTGGTGCAGTTGGATGCTTCTGCAGAGGTCAGGTACAGATGCCCTTCCCATAGTTGGATCTCTCCACTAGATGTTCTTCTGTGCTTTCTTTACTTCACGTGTCGGCGCATTCTAATGATGTCACATACTCAACTTCTAATTCTTATAATACGATCAGTGTAATGAGAATTATTTAAAAGATCAGGTTTTATCTCACCTATGTTGACAATAGCACCTCCGTTAGTGTGCATGCTCTGTGACCCTGCCCAACAGGTCAGCATGGAGCCAAGCAGGTTGGTGTGAAAAACAGAAACTGTGTCATTAGGTTTACTCATCGATAATGCATTCCTGAAACGCAGAGACAGAATTAGCTTAGTAATGACAAGAAATGAGGCAAGATCCTTATCTGTATCATTAAATCTGGCTCTAGATCTGTTGCACATCTGTGTGTAAAGCATACGGTGCACTTGTAACAATAACGCCTCTGTGTGTCCACACACACCTGTAGATGCCTGCTGCATTGACCAGGTATCCCACAGGACCACAGGTCTTAGTGATGGTTTTGAATGTTCTCTGAACCTCCTGCTCTTGGGTAACATCACAAGCCAGACCCATATGATCCGCTGCAAAAAAAAAATAAATTAGTTTTATTTTTGAAGCTGGGAAAGTGGCACAAAAACACCATGAAATACTTCTCAGGGATAAAGTGGTCCACCTCCGGAAAGCGTGTCTACTGTGGCCTGTGCTGCTTCCTGGTTCCTGGAGATCACTGCAACTCGATGCCCCTTTAGTGCCAGCAGTTGGGATACCGCTCGCCCAATGCCACATGAGCCACCAAACACCACACCCAATCTAGACATCAGTCTATATAAAGGGAACAAAAGACCACATTAAGGATCAACTTTATTACCAATGATACTGCAGATTTATTACCAGCTAAACGCTAAATAGCCTTAGGATGCGCTGAGAATACGTTGAATACTGGCAAGTGAATCTACAGCAGCAGTGAAGATTATGTGTATGGTATTTCCTTACAGTAAATTAACATGCAGCACTGGTACACACTACAATTAGATACACACTATATTGGAGAAAAGTATTGTGACACCTGACTTTTCCAACCATATGTGGTTCTTTCCTAATTGTTACTACAAAGTTGAACAATCAATTGTATAGAATGTCTTTGGACGCAGAAGCTTTTTTTTATATGGCTGTTAATTTAAAACAATTAGGTTTCATGGTAATAAATTTGTCCCGCACGCTATTTGTACAAAATTTCGTCTCCTATTTGGCAAAAAATAAAAAATTAATAAAAACAGGTCTAAAAACCAGATCAAACTATCAACAAACCTCATTCAAGCTTCATAATTTGTTAATATATACATTAGTTTTATAGTAGCAAGTATTTTGTGTCCAAATTTAGTTATTCCCCTCAAATGTCTTTACAAACCTTTGTTTGTTTTGGATTGTATTATTATTTTAATGGTTCCAGAGGGGACTATTGTGTCCCTGAAAGTTTTTACTGCCTTTTGGCTTAAGATTACTGACAACAAACTACTTTAACACCGACAATCAGACATAAAAAGGAAACTGACAGTCAGACTTTGTTATAATGCTTAATCAAAGAGACAGATTTTACAGGTTTTCCACGAGGTTATCTTGGATCCACTGTGACGTATGGCCACGCCCACAACAACGCGTGACGCTTTCTTCACGCCTTGCAGTGAGCGCCGTCCTTTTATCTAAACCCCCACCACCCGTTTTAAAACAAGCCCCGCCTCCAGTGCGATTCCTACGCAAAAGAGGCGTGGCTTTTCAGAATAAAGGTGGGAAATAAACGCGTTAGGTACTTCGCTACGCAGCCAGCTGAGTCAAAATGGCGGAGCTCAAGGAAGAGGTCGCGGTGCAGCTTCACCAGGAGGACGCCAGTATGAAAGGCACGCGAACTCGTGTTTCTGCGCGATAATGCAGTAACAACTGGGTTATGAGTTTCGGGGAAAATATAGGTCAAGCTGCAATTCGCTTTGTGCTGCACATAAATGTGCTTTTAGCGCTACTTCTAAACTGCTGAAGTAAATATGGGCCTCCTCATGGAGCTTCATCACAGGACCTAGACGCAGATAATTGTAAAATAATGAAATGTATTTTCGTCCCGGTTGATAAAATTCATAGATGCACTTCATTCGCTTATTTTGCACAGAAATAAAACTGTTAAGAGATCAATGAGGTTTCAGAGAATTGGAGTTGCAGGTTGGCATGACTGGGATGTAGTTGTCTGACCGCGGAGCTCCGCAATAGGGCCGTCCACCTCTAGTTTTCGCGGTTCGGTTGTTATTTGTTTGTGTCACATGGGGGCGCAATGCTGATTTATCTTTCGACTATGTAGGGCTTTAACTACAACTAACAATGTTATGACGTCAGAGTGATGGCACTTACGAACATTCTGACGTCATAACTATTTAAATGTTAAACTCAGAAAGTAAACTTAAACTCTCCCTTCAAAATATTTTTAATGAAGTGTAACATTTCTGTAGAAGACCCTGTGAAGGCGGTAGCAGCAGTAGCAGCATCTGAGGATGATAGCAAACAGATGTCTGTCAATAATGTGACATCCAGTGATGCAGTGAAAACTGAGGACCTTCGAGGACAAGCCCCCGTCTCTTCGATGTCAGGTGTTGGTTTAGTGGATGTGAATCCTTTTTTTGATGTTTTTTTAGCTAAAGAAAAATGCCTGATAGGATGTGCAGCTAATCTTTATATGTATGTATATTTGTTTTCAGAGAGACACGCGTCCATCCAGACTTCTCTAGAAGGTCTGGAGATGCTCGTGGATTTAAATGGAGGTAAATAAGTGAAAAATTGATATGAAGTATCTGGGATGTACCTAAGCCTATAGCAGAGATATAAAACCAACTGACAGTGACCGTGTTTGTCCACTGAACTTACCAGCTGGTAGAAAGTCGTGTCCGTTATGCCCAGAGGAGAAGTTCAAGGCCTGCTACAGCCACAAACTGAGACGCCACCTGCAGAACCTGCACTGGAAAGTCTATGTGGAATTTGAAGGTAACCGGACGTATATTGAACCTCATTAGGTCATGAACTGTGTGGAGTTAAGAGTTAAGACATATTTTGAAATCATGACTTCTTCTGCGCGTGTTTGGTTCTGGCAGGTCAGAGGATGTGTATTTGTCACCTGCCATGCAGACAGATGAAGTCCAGCCATAGCTTGGATCAGGTGAGCATGAGATGGATGTGCTCATTCATTTACTCCACAAGGGTGTTATTGGTGTCATCCAGAGACATCTTATACAATCGTGTGTTCAAAAACCATGTATGAACGGAAAAGTCTGGCGTCCTAATACTTTTGGGACACGTCCAATTTTCTGACGTGTGCATGTCCTCCAGAGTCAGGCTCGGCTCGTGGCACACTACCACTGTGTGGTGTGCTCGGTCACCATCGCCCGGAAAACAGACATGATCAGCCACCTCAAACGACACTTCAACAAAGGCGAGACCGAAGCGAGCTACTCGGGCACCTCCGATGCATCGTTTGAGGAACCGGGTGAGACAAGTTGCCGATCATCTGTTTTAAAAAGATTCTGCAGAAATTATATCGAAAGCAAATTGTACATTGCTCTGCCTTCTTTTTGTCTATCAGTGCCAGGTCAGGCGTATGAGATCATGAAAGAACTGGGCACCAATGTGCAGCTCATGCCCAACCACAGCACACCCATGAAGACCGACACTTACTTCAACCGTAAGATGAAGACCAACAGGTCAGTAACTTGCAAATTTGCGTTTATCTCTAATCTAATTTTATTTTATTTTATTTTATTTTATTTTTTTTTAGTAAAGAACTACTTTTTCAGTATGATTTTCTCTCTCTCTCTCTCTCTCTCTCTCTCTCTCTCTCTCTCTCTCTCTCTCTCTCTCAGGCAGTTGGTGTTTTGTGCTCTTGCAGTTCTTGCTGAAGAAAGGAATCCTCTAGAATGTCTGGATGCATTTGGAGCCACTGGTGAAGCTCATGATTTTATCATCTGATCTATAATGAGAAGGTCTTGGGGTCAGATTAGAAGATACATTGAGTGTAACCATGAGATGCTAAGGCCAGAAAATAGCTCTTACTTCGTTTATCCTTTGGACACATGGAATTTTTGCCTGACTTCACATTTTTTCCCCCACAACAGAGATCATATTGGTCACCATGAGACTAAAATGCAATAACAGAAATACAGTGTAAACGTAATAAATATAATACTGTAGAATCTGTACATAGAAATTATAATGCATAATCTGTACATAGAAATTGAAACTATAATGCTGTATAACCTGTACATCGAAATCGTAATTTCTTCCCTCCTTTGTCACCACCGCTGTTTCTGCCAATTCTTGCCCACTAGTAATCTCTAGAGGTCGAAACATGGCATCTGGCATCTCAGAAAAAGTGCAGAGAGGGTGAAGGTGATTTATCGGTGCATTTATCTGCCCAGTTTCTCAGCATGAGCTCACAAAAGCTGCAGCACTGTCAGGATTTTATTGTAAAATGTTTGCCTTGGGCAGTTTAGATTCTGTTTCTTTTAATATCCTTAAAACTTTCTCTCCTCTATCCTATCATCAATCTGCAGGAATAATGGGCTTGCAGTGGGCCAAGCACCTGCGCAGTGCCGTTAACGTGACGATCAACGACATCAACGAGGCCTGTGTCAATATGATTAAGGAGAACTGCCACCTCAACCACATCCAGCTGGAGGGGGGGCAAACGGAAGACAGCGACGACATCAAGACTGTGGAAGTGACGCAGATGGACGCCAATGTCCTCATGCACCTGAGAGCTTTTGACTACATGTGAGTAAACAGTCAGAGGATTATAATGCAGGGGCAGGACAGGACAAGACAGGAAAGGGCTGGAATGAGATGGAAAGCAATGGGCAGGACAAAGGAAAGGGCAGGAATGGGGAGGGAAGGGCAGGGATGAAAAGGACAGGTCAAGAAGAAAAGGGCAGGACAAAATAGGAAAAGGCTGGAAAATGAAGGGAAGGAAATTAATGTAACTGTTGATGATCTGCAGGTCTCCATGACTAATCTCATGTAATTGTCTGTGAAACATAAAATTTCTGCTTGTAATTGTACACATGGGATCCTCGTTCATTTTTGCTCGATTCATTTATTTTTAGTGCTGGGTTTATATGAAATTGATGAGTCGTGCCCGAGTGAGAACATTGTGTGAAATGTTCTGTTCCTACAGTAAATAATCTGAATGAAAATTGAACTGATCAGGAGGCTAGGCTAGTGTTAAAAACACCTAAAAACATTTTGTTCTCACACACTGTTCTTGTTTCGCTATCAGACACCTGGATCCTTTCGGTACGTCCGTGAACTACCTGGACGCCGCCTTCCGGAACGTGCGCAACCTGGGCATCGTTTCTGTGACGTCCACCGACACCGGCTCGCTTTACTCCAAATCCTTGAATGTGACACTGCGCCATTACGGCTGCCAGATAGTCAGGACCGAATACTACAGAGAGCTGGCGGCTCGCATGGTTGTGGCATCTATAGCCAGGTGCGGTGTCTCGTGTCTGCTGTAGACACCCGAGGAGGTTGAACATAATTCATTTATCAGATAATAAAAAAAAAGAGAGAATTATGGATCTGATTTTGTAGCTTTGAGCTCATTAAATGTATTTTTATTTTATAATCTAAATGATTAAAAGCTTTTACGGGACATTTGCTGATCTGGATGATTTGTGTGTGTGTGTGTGTGTGTGTGTTTTCAGGGCGGCTGCACGCTGTAATAAAGGTATCGAGGTTTTATTGGCTGTGGCGTTGGAACATTTCGTGCTGGTGGTGGTTCGGGTGCTCCGAGGCCCCACGCAGGCTGACGAGTCCGCCAAGAAACTGCGCCAGCTGTTGCACTGCCAGTGGTGTGAAGAGAGAGTTTTCCTCAAGCCTGGAAGTATGGTGGAGGGTAAGCACAGAATACAGTCCCAAAAATGTCTAATACATTTTGAATAGTTCCATCATCGACGCTATTGAGCTGCACAAAATATTGCGAATACAAGAGTCATGGTTCTGTTTTCTTTTTTTTTCCCTTTCTTCAGAGAATCAGTACAGGCAGCTCCCGTGTCAGTGCCATGGCAGCATGCCGGGGAAGACCGCAGTTGAGCTGGGACCTCTCTGGTTAGCTTCGTTTGCGGATGTTCAACCTTTTTAATTATATATCATGATATTGACACTCATGTTCAGGATACAACTTTTATGAGACGAGTGTCTAGAATATTGTGTATACATATGTGAAATATAATTCACAAAATAAATAATATTTTTAGTAAAAATTGTAACTTTGACTGAGTGGATGCTTTATGTACTCTCCAGTCAGTCACTAAAAACCTGAGATTGTGTGTGTCCCAGGTCAGGTTCTCTGTTCAACACTGGTTTCCTGAGGCGTATGCTCTTGGCGGCGGTGCAGCACAGCATGGAGGACATTCAGCCTCTGGTGAAGACTCTGATCTGTGAGGCAGACTGCACCACACTCAAGACCTTCTCTGTCACAGGCCAACCGATGCTAGCCAACCAAGGTACATGATTCAACCTAGGTCTGTAAGGAGTACAAGGAGGCAGCTGTGTACTATACAACGCCTTGGACTTACATTTATCTCATTCATACAACCGAGCAGCTATGGGGTTTTAGAGCCGTTCTCAGGGGCCAATGGGGAATTTACAACGTTCAGATCCAATGCATTAACCACTAATCTAATGGCACTAATCATACCAGTTAGTCCAGTCGGCATGTGTTTTCAAAGACATGACCAAGGCTTGATTTTTACCCCTGTTGCCCACTAGTGCCAAATCTGTATATCTTTAAATAATGTAGTGTGATGAAGTGCATTACATATGAACAAAAGTATTGTCACTTTTCCCATCATGTGTGCGTCTTCCCCAAAGCCTCCATAAAATTCGAGGCACACTATCATACCGGATGTTTATAGCATGACGTTTTTCCTTCACCCAACTAAGAAACCCAAACCTGTTCCAGCATGATAATACCCATGTGCACAAAACCAGCTCCATAAAGAGATGCTTTACATGGGTTGAAGTGGAAGATCTTAAATTACCTGCTATAGAACTCTGATCTCAACCCTGTTAACTCCACACTGACTTCACCCCAGGCCTCGTCAACTCACCCTACATCAGTTTACTAACCCCATTGGGGCTGAATGAGATCTCCATCAGCACACTCCAAAATCTAGTGTTACATCTTCCCAGAAGAGTGGAGGTTATTATAACTGTAAATCGGGACTGAATGTGAAACTTTTCTTTTTCTCCATAAAGTGTAGTTTAGGAGATTTATTAATTACTTAACCATGTCGGTCCATGTTGGTACTTACTAATTTTCCATATATTCATTAATATCTAATGTTCATCAGAGTGTTAAACTGTTGAAGCATGTTTGTCTTTACCTTTCACTAGTGGAGTGTGGTGTCGTCATCAAAACTTTACAGAAGGTGGCGGAAGCAGACACCATTGAGCAATCAGGTATTGGGTTCACTTATTCACAATTATAAGTCACATTTGTTTTCCATTCTCTGGCTGTTTTATTGTTTAGAGATAAAGCCAGTTGCATGGCACAACCTCAGGAAAACTACAATGAGGAAAAGACAATTTGTTAATTAAAAACCATCACATTTTCCTGCCAAACTGGCCATACTGTCATTTTTAATACAATTCAGTTTGTTGGTTTTTCATGATTATTATCTAACCCATAAAGCAAAGTTGAGCTTTAAAAAAAAAAAAAAAACTTTGTAAAACACTCAGGTAAGCGGAGGATTGGAGAGGAGTCCAGTAACGTGGTGAAGAGGCTGAAGTCAGACGCTTCTCTGGAGCACCCTGCGTTTTACTACAGCATCCATCGCCACAGCATCCGCGGCATGAACATGCCCAAGTGAGTCCTCACTGTTCTTCACTGCGGGTTTACAGCCTGCTACTGAGCATCATACTGATTTTTTATTTTTTTCCCCATCACTCCCTGATCTGTAAGTTCTGTAAGAAGTACCTGCTTGCATGTAGGACGTTTAAATCGAGGGGCTATTGGGGTGAATTATTTAAAATAATGACCATATATACATAGCATAGTCATACTGTATATGACCGTTGCTAGTGGATTTATGGACTCGTTATTTTACAGGTTGAATAAGTTCCTGCAGTACCTGACTGAAGCCGGATTCAGGGTGAGCCGCACACACTTTGACCCTACAGGAGTTCGCACCGATGCCACACTGGACCAGTTCAAGTCGGTGCTCACTAAGTACAGCGTGCCGACCTACAGCTCCGGGCCTCCTGGGAGTCTCAGCACAGAGGGTGTGACGGCCAAAAAGGACTGAACGTGAACAAACCAAACAGCAATATTTAAAAAAGAATAATATTAATCTGCTGCTGTTGTGGTAAATGTTGATGCTCTGGCAACAGGATGCCACATGATGGCATCTTAGAACTAGTGTACTAAACAGTAAAAACCACGTCACACCATCACACCAGTACTGATTCATCTGCAAACCTGAGCCGGGTTTCCCACCGATCACTTGCTTTCAGAGCTTTTTGGGAAACTCGTCCCATTAAGTAGGAAAGCATTAACAGGAATATTTTGCATTTCACCGGGGACCAGTATTTGTGCTTCCTGCTTGCTAGGAAGTTTATATTAAAGGTTTCATTCTTGATGTGTGGTTACTATTTAGTACATTTATATGCACAGGGACCGTATTGCACTGAGACTTCGTGCCATGTTTGTTTTACTGTTGTTGGGTTTTTTCTCCTCTATTTGTCAAACTGAGCCTGTATGCTTTCGGTATCTAAGCTTTTATTTATTTTTTTTGCCATGTTTTGGAATGTGATTATTTTAAAAGCTGTTTGACCTTTTTATTATGCTTGGTGTGCTTTTTTTTTTTTTAACTGTACAGCATCTGAGCTGCCTATTCAGATTTATACAAGAAATGTTCATTAGATTATATAACATAAATAAACTCAATACAAACTTCTGTGTATTCTGTTCTAGAACGTGGAAATTGATTTTATGGGTTTGTAGATTAAAAAATGATTGTCCATAGAAGGAAATATTTATTTATATATATATATATATAAATAAATAAATATTTCCTTCTATGGACAATCATTTTTTATACACACACATACATATACAGCATTTCTAGTTGAAGGGATTTGTTTTTGGCGTTTTTGTGCTTTTGTTTCATTAATGATTAACAATAGTCATATCAATGGATCAATGATAGGAAATTATGTACATACACATTTATACAGTGAGGAAAATAAATATTTGAACACCCTGCTATTTTGCAAGTTCTCCCACTTAGAAATCATGGAGGGGTCTGAAGTTGTCATTGTAGGTGCATGTCCACTGTGAGACATAATCTAAAAAAGAAATTCCAGAAATCACAATATATGATTTTTTAACTATTGATTTGTATGATACAGCTGCAAATAAGTATTTGAACACCTGAGAAAGTCAATGTTAATATTTGGTACAGTAGCCTTTGTTTGCAATTACAGAAGTCAAACGTTTCCTGTAGTTTTTCACCAGGTAGTGTGTAGTTGCACACACTGCAGAAGGGATTTTGGCCCACTCCTCCACACAGATCTTCTCTAGATCAGTCAGGTTTCTGGCCTGTCGCTGAGAAACACAGAGTTTGAGCTCCCTCCAAAGATTCTCTATTGGGTTTAGGTCTGGAGACCGGCTAGGCCACACCAGAACCTTGATATGCTTCTTACAGAGCCACTCCTTGGTTATCCTGGCTGTGTGCTTCGGGTCATTGTCATGTTGGAAGACCCAGCCTCGACCCATCTTCAATGCTGTAACTGAGGGAAGGAGGTTGTTCCCCAAAATCTTGCAATACATGGCCCCGGTCATCCTCTCCTTAATACAGTGCAGTCGCCCTGTCCCATGTGCAGAAAAACACCCCAAAGCATGATGCTACCACCCCCATGCTTCACAGTAGGGATGGTGTTCTTGGGATGGTACTCATCATTCTTCTTCCTCCAAACACGTTTAGTGGAATTATGACCCAAAAGTTCTATTTTGGTCTCATCTGACCACATGACTTTCTCCCATGACTCCTCTGGATCATCCAAATGGTCATTGGCAAACTTAAGACATGCCTGGACATGTGCTGGTTTAAGCAGGGGAACCTTCCGTGCCATGCATGATTTCAAACCATGACGTCTTAGTGTATTACCAACAGTAACCTTGGAAACATTGGTCCCAGCTCTTTTCAGGTCATTGACCAGCTCCTCCCGTGTAGTTCTGGGCTGATTTCTCACCTTCCTTAGGATCATTGAGACCCCACGAGGTGAGATCTTGCATGGAGCCCCAGTCCGAGGAGATTGACAGTCATGTTTAGCTTCTTCCATTTTCTAATGATTGCTCCAACAGTGGACCTTTTTCACCAAGCTGCTTGGCAATTTCCCCGTAGCCCTTTCCAGCCTTGTGGAGGTGTACAATTTTGTCTCTAGTGTCTTTGGACAGCTCTTTGGTCTTGGCCATGTTAGTAGTTGGATTCTTACTGATTGTATGGGGTGGACAGGTGTCTTTATGTAGCTAACGACCTCCAACAGGTGCATCTAATTTAGGATAATAAATGTAGTGGAGGTGGACATTTTAAAGGCAGACTAACAGGTCTTTGAGGGTCAGAATTCTAGCTGATAGACAGGTGTTCAAATACTTATTTGCAGCTGTATCATACAAATAAATAGTTTAAAAATCATATATTGTGATTTCTGGATTTTTTTTTAGATTATGTCTCTCACAGTGGACATGCACCTACGATGACAATTTCAGACCCCTCCATGATTTCTAAGTGGGAGAACTTGTTCAAATACTTATTTTCCTCACTGTATATACAATCATTTATATATCATACAGTATTTGTAGATTTTATTTGGTAGATTTATTTGTAGATTTTATTTGGTGCATTTATTAATCAATCTCATTCCTAATCTAAGAATTAAAACATACTTTTTTAGCAAAAACATTTTAACAATGTGGAATCTTTAATAGGCATGTGTTTGGGTTTATATACTTGTAAAAAGAAATTAATAAAATAACAAGACCACTAGACTTTGATGCGCAGACACATCTGTCAAACCTGAAATGGAGCTTTAAATGCTGTGCAGGATTCAGATTTATGGTATTTGGAAGATGTTCCCTAATCCAGAGTAATTTACAATGATCGTTTTGTAACAACGGTTAAGGGATTAAGGGCCTTGGGGGGTCAGGGGTCCAGCAGTGTCAGCTACCACTATCCACACTGTGTCATTTACCCTTATAACTATTACTGTTATTTCCTAACATTATCAGGAACATAATTATAATATTTGGGACACCTATTGTCTAAAAAGATGGAAAGGACAACAGTCACCATAAACAGTTTTACACTTGAGTCCCCATCAGTGGACTTTCGATAACCTCAACAACTATGGAACTGTAATGAATGTACATTCGGTGTTGAGGATTTGTTTCCCTTTTGAGTCTGGTTCCTCTCAAGGTTTCATCTGCATACCATCACAGGGAGTTTTTCATTTCCACTGTTATCACTTGTTTATAAAGAAAGAAAGTAGGAAAGACAGACAGACAGAAAGTGTTTCTACTTAAAAACTACTTTGTGGTATTGTCCATTGTTAAAATGACATTGTTTTTTTGTTTGTTTGTTATGGCATATAATAATTAATAAGATATACATGAGATTAAATTACAAATCTTAAAAAGAATAAATCTCTGGAATGTTTGCTCACGTGCTAAACAGTATTTCTACGTTACATTATCACCACTCCAAGCATTGTTTTTTTTTCTGGTAATAATACATCCCTTCTTAATTTATATTTTAAATATTTAAAAATGACTAAACAATTATTATATATTATTACTAGTTATATTGTGTTTAGTTTATTCCTAGTTATTGTAATTCTCAGGACATTTCGAAGGTCGGAACCCAAAATCACAACTCGTTTTCCGACGGAATGCTTCCCCCAGTGAACTCCGTCATGTTGCTATGATGCTGGTTGCACTTCAAACTGTGGATATTGTGTGGTTATTGTTAGCGTTGTGTTTTCTAATAGCTTTCGGTATTTGTAAATTCTCTCTCACATTACCGGGAGAGCTCGAGTATATCTTCCAGGCTTTTATTCGTTATGGGAAAACTATAGCACAGACCCAGCAGCCCAGAAACGTCCCTTTACTTTATGTTCCGAAAAGGTGCTGATGTGTTAAAGCATTGTTGCTTTAATGATCATCTGAAATCTAGAACATATTTCCTTCCTATTATACTACAACATTACCCTATCCCTTGTACATCCTCTGCAGATGGTTCTGGCATTTCTATGCCGTGTCTGTCTTCTGGAATGGACTTCTTCTCTTCTTCTCCCTGCGCACTGTGTTCCTCCAGGAGCAGCTCCCGGTCTTCCTGTGGGATCTGCTTGGTTTTCTAACTGGAGAACCTAAAACTGCATGGGGAGGTACTTTTAATAAAAAAGAGTAATACCGTGAAAAAGAGATACTGCTATTTATTTAGTTATCAGCATCAACAAGCGCATTGCATGTTTTGGTTGATCAGTCATGCAGATACAGGAGAAAGGTTTCAGATATTGTTCACTAGAGGTCGACCGATAGTGGATTTTTACCGATATTTAGTTTGGATCGTACTTGCCGATAACCGATTAATCAACCGATATCTAAAATAGTACTGAACTTTATTACCCAAAAAACAGCATGAAAATGTGCTAATGCAAATAAATATGAATTTATTAATTAATATTATTATATTTTTTAATAAATAATACATTTAATATAGCGCTCTCCGTGCAGCGCGCAGTCTCGTGTGCAAAAACAAACAGCACTTGGCTTCAGTGATTCGCCTCTAGAGGCCGCTCTCGTAATAAGAGCGGACGAGAAGCTGGAAAAACTATCGGTATGGATTTTTGTCGTTCCAGCGACCAAATATCAGTGCTGATTAATTGGTCGACCTCTAATGTTTACATCAAACATCAAGACCAGGGAAGAAGCATGAATCTCTGTGAGGTTAACCGTGGCCTGCTTGTAGATGTCAGATGGGCTGGTCGGAGTATTTCAGAAACTGGGATTTTGGCAGGAGTGAACGATGGTTCTGTGTGTGGAAACTCTTTGTTGTAAGAAAATGGTCAGGAAAATGTTTTGACTGGTCCTCCAGAAAAAAATTGAGAAAATAATCACTCTGTGCATCACTTTAGGTTTAGGTTCAATGAGTCCGTCCTCATGATGGCCTCAGATTCTTCTTTTTTTGTGCAGGAGTGGAAACCTGATGTGGTCTTCTATTATCAATGTTTTATATGCACTCTGAGCTGCTTGCCCACTTTCCCTGGGTGTACAGAGTTATTATCTAAATTAATACAGATTAGAGGTCGACCGATTCATTGGTTTTACCGATAAAATCGGCACAATAGTTGACTACTAACAATAGTTTTTCCAGGTTGCGGCCGTTGCTAGAGCGGCTAAAAAGGTCTGCTTTCATTTTGAGAGTGACCTCTTGAGGTGAATCACTGATGCCACATGTAGTGTGCTCATTCTTTTTAATCTCTCATGAAACAAAGTGTTTCTCCCCGTGCAGAGAGGACATTTTATTCCTGTGTTGAGTGGGAAACCTCCTGTTTCTGAAATACTCTGACCAGCCCACAACCAAAGTCACAAAGATCACCCTTTTTTGTGCACACTGAAGCTCTTCAACCTGTATCTGTCTGATGTTATGCATCCCCTCATTTAACTGCATGAATGTTCAATTGAACATAAACAGGTGTTCCTATTAAAGTGGACCTTGAGTGTATATAACCATGTCTTGTGCTGTCTCCACTGCAGAAATTAAGCTGACCATCTTGGTGCTACAAGCTCTCGTGTGGATCCATTCCTTCAGGCGCTTGCTAGAGTGCCTCTGGGTCAGCGTCTTCTCTGATGGACTGATCAATATCGTTCAATATGCATTTGGCTTGAGCTATTACATCCTGCTAGGATTGACTGTCCTGTCTGTAAACGCCTCACTGACTACAGAAGGTAAGAAGGAGGTCATGTGATTAAAAGTATGGTACAGTCAATATTTATATAAGTGTCAATAATTTGTGTGAACACCATTGTTATCTAGCACTGCCATCACAGAGCTGCTGGATGTTAGACACATGGTGCTTCTCCACCTTCCGCTTGAGGATGCTCCACAGGTGCTCAATAGGGTTCAGGTCTGGAGACATACTGGAGAACACTCCATCACCTTAAGCTTTCCCAGCAATGCAGTTGTAATCTTGGCAGTGTGCTTGGGGTAGTTTTAATGTTCTGTTTATGCACTGCCTTTCTGTTTGGGAATATCACAGTACATGTGTTGGAATCCATGTTTCATTCCCCAGTACCAGCAGCACTCATGCAGCCCCAGACCATGATGCTACCACCACCATGCTTGACTGTAGGCAATACACACTTTTCATTTGTACTTTTTACCCCTTGTGAGGTCTGTTCCGAGTGGAACCTGGTCTTGGAAAACCTCTGTATGACCCTGACCACTGTCCTGTAACTCAGTTTCAGGGTTTTACTGATCTTCTTTTAGCCCTGTAGCCTCGTGGCTGTATGTTGTCATTAAATCTGAACTGCTATACAAGCTGCACATTGACTACACCAAGCTTAATTTCTATAGTATTGTCCCTCGAAAAGATATAATAAAATGGTTGCTGAAGTGTGAGGGGTGCACTCACTTTTGCGACAGTCCTGTTAGCCCGTTCATGTGGATTCGGCTGCAGAGAATGGTTTTCAGACAAAGAGAAGTCCACCCAGAAGTAGGGCGTCACGATGAATCAGGCAGATCCAAGAAAGAAGAAAGGGACAGAATCACTGGTATCTGAAAGAATAGAAACTTCTGTATTTCTAGATAATCCTTCTTACTTATAAAGCTCTCTCTTCTTTGAAGTGCTGCATCCCCTTTTTCTAGGAGGACACAGCTACAATATATTTTATGCTATGATGATGTAGGACACTCTTAATATCGGATGTTCATAGTTTTGATGCCTTCAGCTCCTTCGACAGTTGCTTCAGGGTTTAGTGGAACCTTCCGGATCAAAGTAGGTTTAGCCCTGAGAGTCCATTTGTGCTTTTTTCCTGAATGACACAGACAGAAAGTGTATGTGTGCTACCAAGAGTTTAATACTTTGCCTTCAAATGATGAGATTCGCATGAGTGTGTTTGAAGAGACTTTTTGATGGAAACCTGTGACCCACTGGAGTATCCACATAGAGAATCCATTTCATATTTAGTCCTCATTTGCTGTTATAATAACCTTCACACTTCTGAGTAGATGTTTCACTAGATTTTGAAGTGTGCTCGTGGAAATGTGTGGAGAATCATTTAGCCACAAGGGTGATGCCTGGTCCTGATGTAGGTCAGGTGAGGAGTTCACATTCGTCCCAAAGGTGTTCAGTAGGGTTTATAGCTCTACAGCAGGCCACTCAATGCTTTTACATGCTTTCCAATGCTTTTCCCATGGAAAGCATATCTTCTTGGAGCTTGCTTTGTGCACCTGGAACAGGTTCGGGTCTCCTAGTTCACGTGAAGGGAAACATTTTATTTTACTGCACCCCGATACAATTGTGTGTACAACTTAGTGGAAGCAGTTTGGAAAAGAACCACATATGATATATACCAGTATTTTGTCCATATATCACGTTGAGTTAAGAACCCGTAGATATCAAATATGCTGATTAGATGTCGTTCATCTCTCTATCTTTCTCTCATTCTTTCAGGGATCTCTGTTCTGACCTTCTCACAGTCCATATGGCACATAGCAGGAGTCTTGCTGTTCCTTTGGGCTTCATTGCTGCAGCACCGCTCGCTCTCGCTGCTCGCCAGCCTGCGCACTAGCAGCTCTGGTAACAACTCGCAGTTACTCAGCAGTTTATTGCGTATTATTTATAATGAGTATTTTCACTTTTCCATAAATCTATTCCAGTGCTATGAATGATCATCACACATCAATAAAGACGTTAAGAGAAGCCTGTATTAATAATTAACCTTTGTTACCATTACCATTAGGTCGGGTGGAGACGTTCGCCCACAGGATGCCACACGGCGGCTGGTTCGAGCGGGTGTCCTGTCCTCACTACCTTGCTGAGCTGCTGATCTACACAGCCCTGAGCATCTGCTGTGGGTGCAGCTCATTCACATGGTGGCTCGTTGTGCTCTACGTTCTCTGCAATCAAGTACTAGCGGCTCATCTCTGTCATGAGTATTACAGAAGGACATTTAAAACATATCCACCTGAGCGTAAAGCCATCATTCCATTCCTACTCTGATAATCATTTTCTTTTGTCTTTAATAAGCATGTTGGAACGAATGTGATTAAATATAATACATGACTGAAGACGTTACTCAACTCATTTTGTGAGACTGTGTAATCATTGTAAGACTGAGTTTTGTAAGGCAGTGGGCATTGTGAGACAGTGAGATTTTTTGGGACTGTGGGAGTATTGAGACAGAGTATTGTGAGAGAGTTTTAAGAGACTGAGATTATTGTGAGACAGAGTTTTAAGATAGAGTATTGTGAGACTGTGAGAGAGTTTTTAGACAATGAGAGTATTGTGAAACAGTTTTGTGAGAGAGAGTATTGTGAGTCTGTGAGAGTATTGTAAGACTGAGTTTTGTGAGACAAAGAGAATATTGTAAGACAAAGAATTGTGAGAGTATTGTCAGACAGAATTGTAAGACTAACAGTATTGTGAGAGTATTGTGCAAGAGTTTTGTGAGACAGTGAGAGTATTGTGAGACAGAATTGTGAGCGTATTGTCAGACAGAATTGTAAGACAGTGAGAGTACTGTGAGACAGTGAGAGTATTGTAAACCAGAGTTTTGTGAGAGGAGTTTTGAGACAATGAGAGTATTGTGAAACAGTTGTGTGAGATAGTATTGTGAGTCTGTGAGTGAATTGTAAGACTGAGTTTTGTGAGACAGTGAGAATATTGTGAGACTGAGAGTACTGTGAGACAGTAAGAGTATTGTAAAACCGAGTTTTGTGAGAGACAGTGAGAGAGTTTTGAGAGACTGTGAGTATTGTGTGAGTTTTGAGACAGTGAGAGTACTGTGAGAGTTTTGAGACAGTGAGAGTATTGTGAGAGAGTTTTGAGACAGTGAGAGTTCGAGACAGTGAGAGTATTGTAGTTTTAAGACAGTGAGAGTATTGTGCGAGTTTTGAGACAGTGAGAGTATTGTGAGAGAGTTTTGAGACAGTGAGAGTATTGTGAGAGGAGTTTTGAGACAGTGAAAGTATTGTGAGAGGAGTTTTGAGACAGTGAAAGTATTGTGAGACAGTTTTGTAAGGCAGTGAGTTTTTATGAGAGTATTAAAAGAGTTCTAAGACGAAGAGTTTTGTGAGAGTATTGTGAGAAAGTTATTGCTGTGAGAGAGATTATTGTGAGTTTTGTGAAGCAGTGAGTATTTGGAGAAAAAGTATTTTGATACTGTGAGCATATTGGAATAGATTGTGAGAGTATTGTGAGACACAGTATTGATGCAGGTCAAAATTTTATTGCATGCTGAAAATTAATACATAACACAAAATGTAAAAAAAAAAAACCCACAAAACCCTATGAATACTATTTTTCTTAAACAGAAAATTTTACTGAACAATGGTCTCATGCACAAGGAAACTGGCAGCTCTGGCAGATGTTTTTCTGTAGCCTGGATCTGCTGCAATTTAGACCATATGCACATATAAACCTAATTATATGCACAACTCTATTAAAATTCAATCAGCAAATGAAATTAACTAATTTTGACCTGTTGCTTTGAGACTAGAGTTTAATGCAACCACTTTCTTACTATATGCTCTTTTGAAGCCTTTAGTACTGTAACACACACTATGGTGGCGTGATATCACTAAAGAACTGGATATTAATTGAAGAAAATATTTCTGCAAAATACTTTAGATTAGTGTTTTCTATTTATTAGGAATAGGCAAAAAATGGCAGCAGCAGAATTGAATTTGCAAAAGACTTTGGACAATACACAAAGACATACAAATATAAATAAATATGTTTGAGAGTATTAGATGTAATACAAAGAGTGGGAATGCCATGCGAATATAAGGAGTTCAAGATTTGAAGAGTGGGTTTTCCAGACTATAACTGATAGGATTTATGTACTTTTGCTCCTTATGCCACAGACTGCGAAGTTGAAGACGATGCATTTCCATCACTGTTCTGGAATATTCCCTTGCGGTGAGACATGTATCAGTGTACGGCTGTTTCAGTCTTATAGTCTGGAAAACTTCAATATTTTTGACAGTAACTGTGGGTAAAATTATTGAACCCCAGAGACATAGATATTGATTTAGTTGAATTTAGGAGGCCGGGATTCCACCACCGATGGGCGGAGTCGACAGAGGGGGTAGGAGAAGAGACTTCAGCTTGAGTGACATGCCGGCGATCTCTGGGTCCTGAGATTCGTACATCTTTATCAGTCTGGCGAACTTTAGGACACCTGGACAATGAGCAAAAACCAAAAAAAAGGACGAGCTCAGGTCAAACGACTTGACTGCAAGTGAGATTGAAATCATGAGCGTACAGAATCCAGGAGAAAAGCCAGGAGTTCTGTCGATCACCATTCTAAAATCTGTAACTCGACTATCATGGACACTACCAAGTTTCATATGTCTCCATAATTATCTTGCAATGCGAGACGACTATTTCTCTATTATTCAGTCCAAGACCAACAAATTACACCTGAACAATGAAATAATGCTACTGTAGTATGCAAAATTCTTTCTACATATACACGTGATGTTAGGAAGCCTGGGTCAGACATGATACAGCGACTCTGGAGTACTGGTTGTTACGGGCCTTCCTCAAGGGCCCCAGGAGTGGCAGCTTGGCAATATCCGGGCTTGAACCCATGACCATTTGATCAGTAACACGGAGCCTTAACCACTGAGCTACAACAGAGCTACAACTAATTCATAACTTATAACAAATCCCCCTCCACTGGTATACATCATATAATAACCCACAGTAAATAGAATATTAAATAACATATGAACATAACATATGAATAATTTTTTAATTTTATTTCTATTTTGTGGTCTGCGCTTTCACCTTTTTTCTCTGTACATCAATGAATGCATACTGAGCTGGTCTCTGCACCTGTACCTCAGTCTTTAAACTCCTATAATATGTTTATTATGTGTGTGTGTGTATATATATATATATATATATATATATATATATATATATATATATATATATATATATATATATATATATATGCTTTTTGCACTTCTGGGTATCAGTGGTGGGCGAAGTACACAAACCACATTCTTAAATAAAAGTAGAGGCACACAAAGTAAAATATGACTCCAGTAAAAGTAAAAATGCTCCTTTTAAACTTCTACTATTCAAATGATCATGAGTCCAAAACCTGATGCTGAACTGTCTGTTGGTGATCAGTAGAAACCACCAATCGCCAATCAGAACACGTTCAAAACAGCGCGCTCGACCCTGATTGGTTGTTTGCTGCGTGTTTGACCAGTTATGTTTTTATCCTCATAAATAAAAAGACTGATTTCACAAAATGTAACGGAGTGAAAAGTAAAAGCCTTCCAGAATGGAAACACTTCAGTGAAGTATAGATACGCGGAAAAGCTACTTAAGTACAGTTCTTACTGTCCACCAGAAACAGCTCGCACTGATTCTGCATTATGGTGAGTTGAGTTTTCATTCTATATACAATAATTAAATTAATCATTCACTCATATAATATGTAGAATAGTGATAGAACATGCACGTTATATCCTGCATTGAAAAACTGATCAATCTATAGAGGGCCATAAAGGACATTTTAATCAATGGTCACAATGTCAGATCCAGCATTCTGCACCACATTTCTGGTTGTACAGTTTTCCCCATTTAAAGTTCCTCACCCTCTCCTTCATTGTTGAAGCCGTAGGCCTTGATCACCTCTTGCTGGATTTGTGTGGCCACAGGGAGAACCAGCTGGAGCATCTTACCCATGTCATTGCTGGCACTTTCCCTCGCCTCCTCCATCCGAGACGCGTTCTCGGGCACAGAGAATGCCTGGATCACCTCGCTCAGCACCACTGCAACACGATCATATGAGTAAGCACAAGATCGGGTTTGTTTTCCAGAACGGAAATAAACGCTGCAAACTGGTTTTATTCCCACGTTAGTCCAAAAGTTTCAGTTTGGACCTGTTTAGTACCTGCTGGGACCTGATATCAATGAGAACGAACGGTTCTGATAGGGGTGGGTGGGGCAAGGAGGTCTGCTTGTTGCTGATTAGTTGTGTCGCCTCACAAAACCCTAAAATTAAATAAGGTTACACCACATTGTGTTGATAATTTGGGAAAATTCCTAGAAAATTTGGTGGGACATTTAATTGTATTTTAAATGAATTCCTACAAAAGCCCAGCAATCGGTTGCCAGATCTGAGCTTCCCTGCTGTGCATGTTTAGTTCCAGAATCCTGAAATGTAACTCGTAGCCTTCCTATTCACTGACGTGCAGTTTTGGCATTTGCTGTTGTTTATTAGCGTCCGATTCTCGGAAACATAGTCAAATAGTAAAAGTGATTGGATTTGGATTGTAATGAATAGAAAGGCTTTGGACTACAATTGGCATGAAGAGTTTCGCATGTAAGTGATGGATGGAACTGTGATCAATAGACATTTGGTGCCACCCAGATGAGGATGAGTTCTGAGTCTGGTTCCTCTCAAGGTTTCTTCACTCATTAGAGATAAACTTATAGGTATTAACAAAGAAATTCACATTTTAGAATCTATTTATCTGTGTGAATTTAATTGATAAACACACACACACACACACAGGACTTCATCCTTACCTCGGGCTTGTTCTATAGTCAGTGTGGGCTGCTGAGCAGGAGCTGATGCCATTCCGGGGTGTTTCTGATGAGACACACACCAAGCACTGATTTATTTGATCTAATAAAAACATAAACATGGACATGGACATGTTGGACACATTAATAGTAAGAACATTTACCAATATTTACAGCTATAACAATCCTAAACGAATCCTTGGCACTTATATCCTTGCAGTTCTAACAGTAAATATATTATATATACACAAATATTTACAGTAAATGTTTCCTACCTGCCTGCACTTCTGACAATCAAAACGACATTAAAGTCACACCTACGCGTCGGTTTCTTTCTCTACTACCCGCTTTCGGTCAGCTGAGCAGCTCCATAGCCGTCCAGCGCAATATTGGCCAATCACAGAAGGTTTAGGGACTATCAACCAATGGCAATACAGATCGCAGATGATTTTTACCAATCGTAGTGCAGAAGGAGGGGTTTGTAGAAATACGGGTGAGGAAGAAAAATAATAATAACGCTATACTGCTACACACAGAAGCGTCAACTACAGGGACGCTTCCTGGTGTTGCACCGAGCGGTGCGCCCAACAAAAGCGCGCGTGTGCAACAACTTAAAAAAAAAAAAAAGGAAAAAAGAACACGGAACAGATATTATAGCAGTCGAAATTGTTAAAGTACATTTATTTATTTATTTGTTTGTTTGTTACTATACATAAATATAATTTGAAGTTGCAATTAAATACAATAAAACAAAATTAGAAAAGAGGAATAAAAAGTGCAGCTGTTACTTTTCTGTTCAGCTTCACACTGCTCGCACACAACGGCCCAAAGTATATTTCAGAATCTCTAAATAAGCTTCCTAGCTTGTCCTTCCTGATGGTTCAGTGGGTTAATGCTGGTGCCTTGCTAATGGTGTGAATCAGGGTTCGAATCCTGCTTTGTCCCTGCTAGTCACGTTATGGGTTTGCTTCCTATGTCTGTCTTTAGCATTATATTCTTGTGTTGATGGTTTGAAAGAAAAGATAGACTTGCTCTAAACAATCATCACAGCTGGTCCTTCCCGATGGTTCAGTGGGTTAAGACTGGTATTTCGCTGTTGGTGGGGTTCAGGGTTCGAATCCTGCTTTCTGTGTTTCTGTCGTTGAACCATGAAACGAAGGATAAACCCCCCCAAAAAAAGAAGGTGTGTTGTGGGACTTGATGGCTTTGTGATAAAAGCCTTGCCTCTGAGCTCAGAGGTTGCTGGTTCAAATCTGGCTTCTCCCTGCACTGGGTAAGCTGTGTGGAAAGTACTCTGTGGTGAGCAATGAAGTGGTTGACTGTAAACAAAGGTTGTGAAGACCTGCTGCTTCACAGCCTCAGAAAAAATGAGGGTGATAGGTTTTTGGCAGAAATTTTCCCTATATATGCAAAACTAAGTCAATACTTTTTTGGACCTTTTTGCTTCATAACCCCCTGTTTTCAGCTTCTCAGATGCTGGGGGGGCAGATGCCCGGATATTGCCCCCTGCTTCAGGATACGCCCTCCGAAACCATCCACATCCAACCTTCCACGCAGCCATTTCTGACACCTTCCTTACTAGAGCCACCAGAACCTTCCACACTCTTAACTTTGAGCCCTGGCCGGGGTTTGAACCAGCAACCTCTCAACACAGAGGCAAAGCTCTTCCAATTGAGCCACAGGATCTCCTGCAAGAACCTGATTTTTAGGACCTTTTTGGTTCTTTTTAAAACTTTTAAACAATTTAAAGGAAAGCTAAGGGTAGGAATTGAACCGGGTGAGTCAGATAGCAGAGACCGCATCACTAACCACTACACTACCACAGGGGTGGCAAACAAGGCTTTGCTTATTGGACTCTTGGCTTTTCTATAGTTAAGAGACCACCGTTTTCTCTTAGATCATGATTTTGGAGGGTAAAAATTTCTCCTTCCTGTACATTCTCTCAGTAACTCAAAGTCTATGAGAAGTGACTCAGGTACAAGAACCACATCTCCAACACCTGCACCACTGATATACCATGATTTACCAGCAACCAATTTTAATGATCTTTCATTGTTCTGTTTTTAAAAACTTCTTATAATGTTTAATATGAAACTAAAGGTAAGAATCAAACCAGGGAAGTCTTTAATCATAGATCGTTCCTCTCAAGGTTTCTTCCTCATTACATCTAAGGGAGTTTTTCCTTGCCACAGTCGCCACGGCTGCTCATCAAGGATAAATACACACTATTCACCTTCACTGTTGATTTCTGTAAAGCTGCTTTGAGACAATTTCTGTTGTGAAAAGTTCTACAGAAATAAACTTGACTTGACTTGATATGTAAGCATATGTACAGTGATTAAATATAAAGGCTATAACAGTGCAGAGATGTGTGCACATCATTAAAATCCTTTGCTATGTTTCCACACGGACAGTTATTGAGGTGATACCGGAGAGACTGCACCTCTTCAAGTCAAGTCAGGAAGCTTATATATATAAAGTTATAGACATTTTACAGATTTGAATGATGTATTGTTTTTATCTGTACGATCAATAAAGACAGTAATTTAAGTTTGTGTCACCATTATGAGGAAAAACCCACAAAACACCACCCAGAGGGTAAAACATGGCGGATTTTGGTGTTTGATTTGAGACTTGGTGCAAAAATAAAACAAAAGTTTACTGATTGAAAATATTTTTATCTGGAGTTTATTTATTCATTTTATATCTAAGTAATGAAAGGATGTCGTGGATTAATTTATTTTTTGCCAAAGGTTTTAATTTCGCCTCTTTCATATTTAGTTATTTTTTATGTATTTACATTTGGGAAAACAGAAATGTGCGCTGAATTGATAGCGCGTTAATAAAATTTCGTGCCATTTAAAATAATTTTAATTTTGACAGCCAAATATACATATACATACATACACACACACATACATACATACACCAGTGAATTAAACGTGCAATGACAGGAAATGGGTTGTTCGGCTGAAATCGGCGCGCAGTGAAAATAAAAAAATAACATTTCACCAAATCAATGGATTAAAACTAAAGTAACGAGTCTGTTTTGAAAATGTAAGAAGTAAAAAGTACAGATATTTGTGTAAAAATGTAATGAGTAAAAGTAAAAAGTTAATAAAATAAATAGTGGAGTAAAGTACTGATACCAGAAAAATCTACTTAAGTACAGTAACGAAGTATTTGTACTCCGTTACTTCCCACCTCTGGTTAAAGTGCTACTAAATGCTCTGTTATCTGTTAAGATTTCAAACAATGCATCGCATTGAATGTGCAACAAATTGTAGACGGTTTGCATGTGACAGAATGATTACATACAAATAAGAACTGTATTTGATTTTGAAAAAAAAAATGCATTTGAAATGCACATAGCAAACAATGCGAGCTGGACAGTTTGTGTGTATTTATTTTACAGTTTAAGATACTTTTAAGCAAAAGGTATATATAATTTTATTTCCCACTTATTTGAAACATGGTTATTCAATTATGCATAAATTAACAATCAAAAACAAATACATTCTTTCATTTGCATCACATCTACACAGTAATAACAGCATTTAAGACCCACATATTATATATATAAGTCCTGAAGGGGTAAAACAAATAATTTTGATAACGAAGTATAGATATTAAGTTATGGCATGATGTCCATCACTTCAGAAAGTGTCCTTTACCACAGCACTCTTTTTCATTGTGTGTTTAAGCTGACCTCTGCACTGGTAGGGTAGTGTTGGACTACATCCTCCACTTCAATCACTTCCACCACAAGGTCACGGATTTCCTTGATGCAATCTAAAGGTCTGGCTGCTTCGTTTCTGAGATCTGCAGAGTCGTCAGTTACATTCACACTAGCATCCAAGATAGCTTCACACTTCACTATGAAGATGTCCTCAGGGTTAGAGCTGGCTGTTGAGGTTTCCAGTGTTGGCTCATCATCCTCGTTGCTGTCTTGCTCCTTCGATGTGCTCCAAGATAAACAATCATAAAAGTCCTGTGTCATGTTGCTGACTCTGAGCTCATAAATTGGAGCTCCGATAGAAGTAAGATCATCTACCAATAATTTGGTATCTCCAGTGTCGTTGTTGGTTTGCTCATCTAAAATAAGGGGTTGTACATCTAAACAGCTTGGCAGAACCTGAGAGGTTTCGGCTTTACTCTCTGCTGAGATAAAATTGAGACTTGACAGAGTTTCATTTTGTAGGACTTGTCCCATAGGCCTTGTCTCTCTCTCGGGTGGACAAGCTTGGCATGGTGTCTCATTGGCTACAGTTTTTATTGGGTTTGGTACAAGTTCAAACAATGTATGAGATGCAGGCTTAAGTGCAGGTTCTGTATTTGAGATAGATGGGTTAAGTAAGGTCTCTGGGTTTATATCGAGTAACAAAGGAGGCCCTGAGTATGTTTTCTTCCCCAAACTCTGAGTGGTCTCATGTGCAGGAAATCTGGCTCGTATCTCAGTTGCTGCATTAAAAGGAAAATCTGACCCTTCATTATCCTCCAGTTTGCGCTCTTTAGTAGCTTCCAGAACCTCCTCCTGATGGGCCATGATTACCTTCTGCTCAATCATCTTCTCAGCCATAATTGTATTTTCACCAATAGGTACCTTAGTAAGCTCTGGTTGTACATGATCTTCTAACTGCTGGGCTACAATTACCTCTTGCTCCACCTTCTTCTCAGCCAGGACTGGGATTTTATTAGTAGTTACCATAATAATCACTGATTGTGCATTCATCTCAACCGCTTCCTCCTGGATCTTGATGACCTCCTGCTCCATTCTCTTCTCAGCCAGGACTGTTTTTTCATCAAAAGGTATCTTAATCAGCTCTGTTTGTGCATGTGCTGGAACCTCTTCCTGATGGGCCATGATTACCTTCTGCTCAATAATCTTCTTAGGACGTACCTCAGTGAGCTCTGGTTGTGCATGTTCTTGAACCTCTATTATTTGGGCCTTAATTCCTTTTAGCTCAACCTTCTTCTGAATCAGCACTAGGTCTTCATTAGTGCACTGGGTTTCCTTCAGCAATGGGGAGGGTGGTAGAACATTGCCCACTTTTGTGGATGTGCTGGTGTAGTCTGGGCTGCCAGGGGGAGTGAAGTACATGCTGGAAACACTGAAACGATACCTGGACTCCATGAATAAGTTGTACTTCTGCATACTTGCTGCTTCCTTCACCACTGTAAAGGAATAACGGTTAATCATTTAGTCAGAGTTTAGGATTATGATTCCTAATTTGAATAGAACATCAGCCATCATTTGCTTGCCTTTGCTAACGTCCTTCTCTAGCATTTGCTCCAGTATGTCCTCGTAGACATTCTCCACGTTGATGAAATCGACATAATCAGCAAATATGTACTGTTCAAAGTTCGGTAGTTCCTACAGAGAATAGGAAATATTTTAACTCTGCTACATCACACATCCAACCACACTGGAAGTGAGATACAGCATTAAAAACATACATCATTATTAAATGTTTCACATAAAACTGTAAATTTTAGCTCTACCTTTTTGAATGTAGGAGCCAGAAAAGCTTTGAGCCTAGGTAAAGTGATGCTGAGCAGAGCTTCTTGGAAAATCCTCTTTCTCTGTGTACTGCTGTCATAGTCATATTGCTGGTGGATACACAATATATATATATATATATATATATATATATATATATATATATATATATATATATATATATAGTTATACACAATGATTCGCTGATTTCATTTTCTTTTTTCAGTTGCATTGAAACGTTTCTCAGAAACGACTTGTTCAACCTCAACATCATGTCGTCACTTGTGTACATCATAAAAGCAAATTTTGGTTGCTTTGAACAATTTGCGAATGGTACATTCATTTAATTGATTGTGTACAATTGCCTACAACTATTTCAGTTGTTTATGTCATGCTGATAAAAATGTATTATTCTGATTAACCAATTATTATACAGATCAACCAATGATCAACCAATTCTCTAAAATATTGTAAGTCAAATGTAATGAACCTTTAATTGGCGAGAGTATAAAGACCGAATGATTTCAGTGCATTTTCAATCATTGTGATCCAAACCGTAGTTTACATCTGGAAACACTGACATTTTGACGATCTTGTTTGTTATCACTGACCAAATGACTTGTTATCCTGATGGCAATGAGATGTTAATTGACACAAACACATTTGTAGGTACTTTTGCAGCTAATCTATTGTGTGCTTCTGTTTGTACTAACTGTTTTGAGATGTGCACTTACTAGTTTGCAAATATTAAGAATGATAAATACAACAAAATAAAATGATACGATCGGCATAAAAACCAGCATGGTATTTTCTAAATATAATAATAAACGTGAAGCCACTGTGTTGTATTTTGTTTATTTTGCTAGTTTAGGGGTTTGAATTTAGCGCTAATGTATTATGTTTTAGCGGCCGGAGCCCCTTTAAGAAGGTAGTGGATGGAGGTAAGATGGAGGCATCATGACACACATCAAAAGTCATAGACGAATGTGGTGGAGAGAATCCGGTAATTTTCCAAAATAAAACATCGTTCAGAATCAGCTAATAAATAAAACGGAAATATTGTAAGTTATGTATTCTTTCTGTGCGGCCCGATACCAATTGACCCACGGACCGGTGCCGGTCCGCAGCCCGGGGGTCGGGGACCACTGCTGTATGCCACATGAAATACAGAGCATTGATCTTGGATATTGGTGTATGTGAGTGAGAGTGTACATGTCCGTGTGCTCACCTTTAACACCCTATTTTTGGCTTTTACCATGAGATCTAATAGGTTGTTGTTGTCTTGGGGAGACTTGTTCAGAAGTAGTCCAAAGGTGTATTCCACATTGTCTACCAGCTGAATTCACAAACATGAATGTTTTTTTTTTAAAGAGTTGGGGCATTTGTCATTTCAGCAAAAGTTGTAAACATCAGTTTTAAAAAAGGCTACAGGTAGTTACTGTATGTCTAAAAATTGGGGTCAAAAATGCTGTATGTACTGTACACATTTCTATATATATATATTTTTATGGTTTTAGATTTTTATATATACAGTATATTTTTTGAATTGACATACAAACAAATGTAAGGGTGTATTGTACTTATACCTGTTGTATATCAATCTGTGTGCTGTGCTCCAGGCCTCTGCAGTTAGAATAGCTGAACTCTTGTATATTATCCTTCAGTCCACTAACTTTCTCATAACAGCTCTGTAAGTCTGGTTTACTCATCGCTACCCAATTCTACGACAAGAATGTTCATTAAATAAGATTCTATTTAGCATAGGCTTATTGAAATATACAATTAATGGGCAAGCATATGGATTTGATCATTTTAGGTAAGTAAACATAAAAACAAAACAAAAAACTTCCACTCCCAATAAAATATGACATACTTGAATTAAAAAAAATTGTATAAATGGGGTATCACCTCACCTGTTGGAGATCTTCTCTGGTCATGCCCTCTTGATAAACCTGGCACAGGTGCTCCATCATGCTCTCGCTGACCTGCCGTGCTTCCCCAAAGCCCAGGCTGATGGGCCCCATTATCTCCTCCAGCACAGCACTGAGGCGAGGCTCTATGTGTTGTTTGCAGTACTGGGTAGCCAGCTCAGCTACCATGTCTGTTAGAGTGGGAGTCCAGAGGATTTATTTCTTGCTGATCTTGTTCGGTTATTAAGACAGATGTATGCTGAGATTTCACTAGTGATATTGGACGGCATTATCATTCGGTTCACTTGCGGCTGTTATGTGCGATTAGAGACAACAATAATAAGGTTCAGCAACGCATAATATACACAAACTTGAAAACAATAACAGTTACATTTGCCATTTCTGAGGCACACCACAATTAAGACGACCTTTATTCGATTTTGATGCGGATCATCCTAGTCTTTCTGATGGCAACATGCTGGTGCTGTCATTGGTGGCTGCTGAATGTGGAACAGGATGCTATCTGCAATTATCTGAGTAGATATGTAACACTGTATATAAAGTCCTTCTGTGAAATATATATATTTGAGGTGGTATCAAACATTTTCGAGACTAGTTTTGTAACATGCCAACAGATAGCAGCTCAAGGCTGCACACACAGTCACAGGGAGCACCAACCTTTGTAAGTCAGTGTGTCAAAAAAAGATCGTCATTTTCACACCCACCCTACTCGCCAGATTTGGGTCCTGTGGACTTCGCCCTCTTCCTGAAGATGAATATCCAGCTCAAAGGTCGCCGGTTTGACACTGCTGCTTAGATCCAGCGCTAATCATAGAAGGCGTTTGACACGCTTCGAAAAGAAGACTTTCAGAAGTGGCAGGAGCGCTTGCTGTGCAAGGTGACTATTTTGATTTTGATAGTGTGTAAACTTATGTAAATAAAGTACTTTCTTCCAAAACAGTGCTAGTCTCCAAACTTTTTAATACCACCTCGCATAAATCGAAAAATTGATGACTTCTGTGAAGATTTTATTTTAGATGCTATTGACTAAATGGGATTCTGACAGACATTAATAAATGCATTTTTAGTATGTACGTTTCATATCCCATAATAATAAAAACCATAGGTTATGACTATTAGAAACCATTAGAAACTATTAGAAATGAATTTATTAGAGGGACAGCGCATGTAGGACGTTTTGGAGACAAGGTGAGGGAGGCGAGATTGAGATGGACATGTGCAGAGGAGGGACATGAGGTACATGGGTAGGAGAATGCTGAGGATGGAACCACCAGGAAGAAGGAAAAGAGGAAGGCCAAGGAGGAGGTTTATGGATGTGGTGAGGGAAGACATGCAGGTAGTTGGTTTAAAAGAAGCAGATGTAGAGGACAGGGTGGATGGAGACGGATGATCCGCTGTGGCGACCCCTAATGGGAGAAGCCGAAGAAGAAGATAGGTCTCAAACAATACAGCGTACAAATTAGATACACTGACACCTTGCTACCATAAATGGCGTAATAAATTACAGTTGTTCAATATGTACTATATTATGAGTATATTGTGTGATCATACTGAGAGTATTGATTGGACACTTGCAATTACAGTTTTGCAAAAATGCATAATGCTGCAATAATGCATATTAACATTGTGGGATCCCCAGATAGAATGTTTACAATTAAAGTTCATAATTCATAAGCAGTGTACATTAAAAAGGGGGGTGTTACCTCTGAGCTTACTCTCCAGAAAGGCTCGGGAGCTCATGATCTGATCCATATTTGAGCACATAAGTGCTTTCTGCTGCATGGTTGCCTCCCTGCACTCGTTGTTCAGAGCAGCCATGCCCTCCATGAAAGTCTCCTGCACCACATTATATACTGCCTCAACTGTCTGTGGGTCAGAAACGAGGTGATGATTCACAAGCATGTAATGCATCTGTGGTATGTTAATGCTACACCCTAACCGTGCTTCTTCGGAATTCCCCAATTAGAATCAAGTCGTGTCAGGTTTTAATGCCATTCCAGCAACTTGTACAGTCAGACACAATGTAGTACATTGATGCAGAGGTTGCCAATTGTATTAGAATCACCATGCGATTCTTATCACATTCATCAGGTGAACCTTTTGTAGGTATACAACTGTTGACTGTGTGACTCTGTGCTGTCTATCACAGAATAGGACTGCCAAAGGAAAACTGCTGACCAGATAAAATATTTGGTGAGTCTTGGCAAGTAATCTGTAGCAAACACTCTGCTGACTACTATCTTTGTGGCCTGACTACAGGAGGTCACTTTACAATGCAGCAATAACATTCAGCTTGTTCTGTTTTAATCCCAGTAACATTAATGTGAATAAATCTTTTGCACCAATATCACACTACTACAATACTACTGTGAGTTATTACTGTGCTGACACTGTAATATTTACAATTTAATAGCATAGTCATCTTCAGCTTATACTGATGATTTCGTTGCTTCTATACCCTATTGAATCATCAACATCATGTGCAAAAAGAGTTAAGGAATTTACACAAGACTACGGGACAAAAACAATGTACAAAATTGTTGCAGTTGCAGAAATCAATTGATTGAACCATGCCACTAAAAATGTTGGTCCCCCCCTCCCCAGTTTGCAGCTTGTGCAGATGGTTACTAGCACAAGATCGACAAATTTTAAGTCTGAAATATCACTTAGTGAGAAGGAAATGTCTTTAAATACATTTGAATATTACAGTTAGGCTTGTTTGAGGTGATGAAAACAATATTGGCACTCACAGCAAACCACATTCTCTTCTTCTCCATCTTTTTGGCCTTCAGGCAAGAAAGCAAGTCTTTCTCTTGAGATGGCAATAAATCCGCCATGGTTAGATTAGTCAGCACCTAGCAGTACAGAGGAGTAGGTTTAGGGATTCGGAGTAATACAAGACACAGCATCCGAATACAAAATGACTGGAATGTTGTTTATAATACTAATTTATACATAACCTTGCTGTTCTTTTATATGAATCCTTGTAGATATATTTTCAAAGACATAAGTTCTTTGGTATAAGCTGTATATAAACTATAACCTATATCCTAGTCTCTAAACAGTCAGATTCAACATTGTTTTCACATTATTCATTATTGTAGAGATGATTTTGTTTGTGTTTAAGATGTTGGTTTCTGTAAGGCAGCTAAAACACAACATGTTTTTATTTCTCTTGCAAACTGACTTAAATTCTATAAAGAAAATGCATAAATTAAAAAAGCTTAGTTCAAATATTATTGATTATGATTGTACTTATTTAAACTGGTCTGGGAATGTACATTTGTCGTGTGTGCACGTATAATAGGCCAAAATTATAACATGGATTAAAAATGTGTTTCCTAAATCATACTATATACCTCTAATAGCTCGTACCTGCACATCGTTGCCTATCATCATATCCCATGATTCATAGTAGCCCTTATCCTGCCTGTAAAGCTGAACAGCTTTGATGAAGGCCTGCACTTCGAATGTCTCCTTTTTTAAGAAGTCTGTAAGGAGGCGAGTGAGATGAGTGAGAAAAAAGGGCACAATTTGGGCACATTTAGGAAAAAATTTAAAATAAATAAAATATTTGCATATTACAAATGCATTTTTAATTATAATATAATTATAATATTTATTATATTGTATTGTATTCAGGCCCCTGACCAATGAACTCATATTACTGAATTACAAAGGACACATTGAAATTTTTTTCTGTTCTATATTTTATTTTAAAACACTGGAACTCAAAGTTTATTACTGTTAAGGTGACGTTTTTGTTGGGAAAAATATTATGTGAAAAGAAATTGCCTTAATGTTGATACAAATACTTTTCCATTGGCATCTATTTGTGCATCATTATAAAGTTTTAACATTTTCTGGATAAAAATTTAAAACCCCATTGGTGGAAAATTCAGTGGTCAGGTGGTGAATCTGAACAATATTTCAGTTTTCACAAAATTATACGTTCCCAATAAGAATAACAATGTCACCTAGTAATAACTAATTTTGAGTTCCAGTGTTCAAAATAAAACATTGAACTGAATTAAATGTCAAAGCACCATTTCTAATTCAGTAATATGGGATCATTGGTCAGATGTCTGAATACTTTTAAAAGACATTGCATAATTAATTGAAATGAAAACAAATTAAATTAAAGATTTCCTTAAATAATTGTACAAGTATATAGCTACTGAAATGACTTTATATTAGTCATACATTTTAGAAAGTAGACTTTCTAAGGTAAGATGTTTTGTGATGTGATTCTTCCTATATGGTTAATACTTCCATATTGCAGCTATGATGTTACCTTGATTCTGGTGGCGAATGCAGTCAGATAAAACAGACATAAACTTGACATGTTTGGCCTCCTGGAAGAAGCAGAAGTAGTGGTCTCTTTGGTATGGCAGTCGGAGGTACACGGGAAACTGGCCTGGCATTCCCACCACTGGAGGAGCAAAGTCTTCTTTCACATCTTTAATACAAACCACAGTACTCAGAACAGAATCAGAATTAGTCTGGCTTTTATAGTATTGTAACATATAGTTTTTAATTATCTTTCTGTATGTGAAATATCCAGTATTTCTTTTAGTACATGTTCCTAAATTAAAGCATTAAAACTTCACCTTACAGTCAAGTTACATGCTCTGCATATACTGTGTGTGTGTGTGTATATATATATATATATATATATATATATATATATATATATATATATATATATATATATATATATATATATATATATATATATATATATATATATATATATATATATATATATATATATATATATATATATATATATATATATATATATATCAAAGTAGCCACCTTTGCTTTGATTACTGCTTTGCACACTCTTGGCATTCTCTTTGAAGAACCTACAATATGACATATTTTCAGTTCACTTTTTGTTATGTATATAATTCCACGTGTTAATTCATAGTTTTGATGCCTTCAGTGTGACTCTACAATTTTCATAGTCATGAAAATAAAGAAAACTCTTTGAATGAGAAGGTGTGTCCAAACTTTTGGTCTGTACTGTATATATAATATATAGAAACTTTTGGTCTGTACTGTATATATATATATATATATATATATATATATATATATATATATATATATATATATATATATATATATATATATATATTTGGCATAAAGAGCATGGTTTGAGGTAGCATCAATGATAAAAACCATAACCTGCACCGTCAATGGGCCCAATGTTTAGTCTTGATCACGAGAAAACAAAAATAAAAATATATATAATGCATGGTCGCTTAGAGTTCCGTACAAAAAAAAAATATTAATAAAACAAATATATAATTAAATAATAATAAAAATTTTTGATTTAATATAACTTTTTTTTTTTTTTTTTTTTCTACATTTTTGAGACTCAGATCCTGATTTTGCTCCACATACAACCTGAAGACATTACAATGGCAAAGCAACTCATCAGCCTCAATCTGAAACACATTAAATACACACAAATAGAACACTAATAATATATATAAAATGTAATTCTATGAGCCATGAATAACAGCGGATGTGTTATTAAAGGTGATATACGTATTTGTATAAGGCAATATTTGTTATAAATACTGCTGTCATATGATCATTAATTACTGGAAAGTTCTTGCATCATTCCTGACTCTATAGTGGTTTTGCTATGTCGCTGACTTGATACGAGTCTCTGACTTAATATGATTAGGGAACTGGGTATTGTCATTTGTTTACATACTTTTTTCCAGGTATCCAGGTGATCTGAGATGCTGCACGGTGGACTTCGGACCCATATTCAAGTGTGCATATTTGCACTGTCCTAATAGCTAAATAATCAAATATGGATAATAAAATACAACCCTGGTCTTACTTACTGTCAGTGTCAGTGAAGCATCTGTCTATCACTTCCATGTATTTCTCATCTGTGGTCAAAATAGTGCCTCCGGTAGTCAGCACCTTTAATAGTGGTGGAGTGCCTTTCGTAAAAGTCTGCACAAAAGAGATTAGTATATTAATGTGATCTAAAGTAACAAGGAATCTTTCATCCCTTGATTTTTAATTTTTAGAGGGGAAGAACTTGCCTCATAGCTCTCATGGTACTCCAGAGAGTAATTGGCTGAAACCACCACAAACCTCTCCTTCCATTTCCTGTTATCGCAAAAGTAGAGCACAGACTCCTGGTAAAGCACCTCTGTTTCGGGCGGTGGATCCTGGAGAAGAAATTGGGGGGAATTAATATTTGGAAAATTTTCTTCCATTTACACCCATTAAGCCTCAATGATGCATAAGCCAATGCTGTTTTACATTTCTAAAACGTTACCCGCTGTTTAAGGAGTTGAGTATGCTCCTGTTTGCGTTGAACCAACTCATCATGAACGTGGGAGAGAAAGGCCAGAGAGTATTGCTTCTTGTAGATAGGTGAAAAATTCCTCAGCTCCGTCTGCGCCCACTCTGAAAAACATACAAAACACACTACTAAACAGCTATTTAAAGCTTAAAAATAAATCTGCATTTCTGGAGGCACATCAAGAGACCATGCACGGACACTCACGTAGTTGCCCATCTTTATACTTGCAGATGATGCAAGTGGGTACATGTGAAAGTATAAATCAGCACTTGCTCACATTGTTCACACCATTGTTCATTTATTTATAGAGTCTGTTCCATACCCCCCCTGTCCTCTACATCTGCCTCTTTCACACCAACTACCTGCATGTCTTCCCTCACCACATTAATTAACCTCCTTAGTCTTTCTCTTTTCCTCCTTCCTGGTGGCTCCATCCTCAGCATTCTCCTACCGATATATATATATATATATATATATATATATATATATATATATATATATATATATATATATATATATATATATATATATATATATATATATATATATATATATATCAAAGTAGCCACCTTTGCTTTGATTACTGCTTTGCACACTCTTGGCATTCTCTTTGAAGAACCTACAATATGACATATTTTCAGTTCACTTTTTGTTATGTATATAATTCCACGTGTTAATTCATAGTTTTGATGCCTTCAGTGTGACTCTACAATTTTCATAGTCATGAAAATAAAGAAAACTCTTTGAATGAGAAGGTGTGTCCAAACTTTTGGTCTGTACTGTATATATAATATATAGAATCTTTTGGTCTGTACTGTATATATATATATATATATATATATATATATATATATATATATATATATATATATATATATATATATATATATATATATATTTGGCATAAAGAGCATGGTTTGGAGGTAGCATCAATGATAAAAACCATAACCTGCACCGTCAATGGGCCCAATGTTTAGTCTTGATCACGAGAAAACAAAAAATAAAAAATATATATAATGCATGGTCGCTTAGGAGTTCCGTACAAAAAAAAAAAATATTAATAAAAACAAATATATAATTAAATAATAATAAAAATTTTTGATTTAATATAACATTTTTTTTTTTTTTTTTTCTACATTTTTGAGACTCAGATCCTGATTTTGCTCCACATACAACCTGAAGACATTACAATGGCAAAGCAACTCATCAGCCTCAATCTGAAACACATTAAATACACACAAATAGAACACTAATAATATATATAAAATGTAATTCTATGAGCCATGAATAACAGCGGATGTGTTATTAAAGGTGATATACGTATTTGTATAAGGCAATATTTGTTATAAATACTGCTGTCATATGATCATTAATTACTGGAAAGTTCTTGCATCATTCCTGACTCTATAGTGGTTTTGCTATGTCGCTGACTTGATACGAGTCTCTGACTTAATATGATTAGGAACTGGGTATTGTCATTTGTTCACATACTTTTTTCCAGGTATCCAGGTGATCTGAGATGCTGCACGGTGGACTTCGGACCCATATTCAAGTGTGCATATTTGCACTGTCCTAATAGCTAAATAATCAAATATGGATAATAAAATACAACCCTGGTCTTACTTACTGTCAGTGTCAGTGAAGCATCTGTCTATCACTTCCATGTATTTCTCATCTGTGGTCAAAATAGTGCCTCCGTAGTCAGCACCTTTAATAGTGGTGGAGTGCCTTTCGTAAAAGTCTGCACAAAGAGATTAGTATATTAATGTGATCTAAAGTAACAAGGAATCTTTCATCCCTTGATTTTTAATTTTTAGAGGGGAAGAACTTGCCTCATAGCTCTCATGGTACTCCAGAGAGTAATTGGCTGAAACCACCACAAACCTCTCCTTCCATTTCCTGTTATCGCAAAAGTAGAGCACAGACTCCTGGTAAAGCACCTCTGTTTCGGCGGTGGATCCTGGAGAAGAAATTGGGGAATTAATATTTGGAAAATTTTCTTCCATTTACACCCATTAAGCCTCAATGATGCATAAGCCAATGCTGTTTTACATTTCTAAAACTTTACCCGCTGTTTAAGGAGTTGAGTATGCTCCTGTTTGCGTTGAACCAACTCATCATGAACGTGGAGAGAAAGGCCAGAGAGTATTGCTTCTTATAGATAGGTGAAAAATTCCTCAGCTCCGTCTGCGCCCACTCTGAAAAACATACAAAACACACTACTAAACAGCTATTTAAAGCTTAAAAATAAATCTGCATTTCTGGAGGCACATCAAGAGACCATGCACGGACACTCACGTAGTTGCCCATCTTTATACTTGCAGATGATGCAAGTGGGTACATGTGAAAGTATAAATCAGCACTTGCTCACACATTGTTCACACCATTGTTCATTTATTTATAGAGTCTGTTCCATACCCCCCCTGTCCTCTACATCTGCCTCTTTCACACCAACTACCTGCATGTCTTCCCTCACCACATTAATTAACCTCCTTAGTCTTTCTCTTTTCCTCCTTCCTGGTGGCTCCATCCTCAGCATTCTCCTACCGATATACCCCATGTCCCTGGTCTGCTCATGTCCAAACCATCTCAATCTTGCCTCCCTCACCTTGTCTCTAAAATGTCCTTCTAATAAACTCATTTCTAATCCTGTCCATCCTCATCACTTCCAACGAAAACCTTAACATCTTCATCTCTGCTACCTCCAGCTCCTCCTTCTGTCTTTTACTCAATGCCACTGTCTCTAAACCATACAACATTGCATGTCTCACCACAGTCCTATAAACTTTCCCTTTCACTCTTGCAGATACCCTTCTA
This sequence comes from Silurus meridionalis, assembly GCF_014805685.1. Classification (NCBI taxonomy): domain Eukaryota; kingdom Metazoa; phylum Chordata; class Actinopteri; order Siluriformes; family Siluridae; genus Silurus; species Silurus meridionalis. The sequence goes on along the minus strand of NC_060906.1, from coordinate 8,315,986 downwards.
TCACAAATCACTCCTGCCACTCTTCTCCACCCACTCCACCCTGCCGGCACTCTTTTCTTCACTTCTCTAACACACTCTCTATTACTTTGCATTGTTGACCCCAGGTACCTGAACTCTTCCACCTTCTCCACGCAACTGCAGCACTCCACTGCCCTCCCTCTCATTCACACACATGTACTCTGTCTTACTCCTACTGACTTTCATTCCCCTTCACTCCAGTGTGTACCTCCACCTTTCCAGGCTCTTCTCAACCTGCTCCCTACTCTCACCACAAATCACAATATCATCCGCAAACATCATAGTCCAGGGAGACTCCTGTCTGACCTCGTTCGTCAACCTGTCCATCACAACTGCAAACAGGAAAGGGCTCGGAGCCGATCCTTGATGCAGTCCAACCTTAACCTTGAACCAGTCTGTCGTTCCTACTGCACACTTCACTGCTGTCACACTGTCCTCATACCTGTCCTGCACCACCCTCACATACTTCTCTGACACACCTGACTTCCTCATACAATACAACAACTCCTTTCATGGCACCCTGTCGTACGTTTTCTATAAATCCACAAACACACAATGCAACTTCTTCTGACCTTATCTATACTTCTCCATCAACATTCTCAAAGCAAATAAGGCATCTGTGGTGCTCTTCCTCGGCATGAAACCATACTGTTGCTCACAGATCGTCACCTTTTCTCTCAGCCTGAATTGCACTACTCTTTCCCATAACTTCATTGTGTGACTGATCAACTTAATTCCCCTGTAGTTACACATCTCCCTTATTGTTAATGATTGGTACCAGCACTCCATTCCTCAGGCATCCTCTCACCTTCAGAAGTGTTGTTAAACAATCTGGTTAAAAACTCCACTGCCATCTCTCCTAAACATCTCCATGCTTCTACCGGTATGTCATCTGGTCCTACCGACTTTCCACTCTTCATCCTCTTAATCGCTGCTCTCACTTCCTCTTTACTAATCCTATCCTCTTCCTGCTTCACCATCTCCACACCATCCAACCTCTCATTTTCCTCGTTCATCAGCTGCTCAAAATACTCCCTCCATCTTCTCAACACACTCTCCTCACTAGTCAACACATTTCCATCTCCATCCTTTATTGCTTTAACTTGCAGCACATCCTTCCCAGCTCAGTTCCTTCTAGCTGTCTCCCTTATCATTTCTGCAGTCATTGTCCAATCATCCAGCATCTCCTCACCACCACCGAGCCCTTGTCTGACCTCTTCCCTGAACCTCACACTGCAGTCTTCCTCCTTTAGTTTCCACCATCTTATTCTTCTTTCAGTCCTCACTCTTCTCCTCTTCTTCATTGCCTCCAAAACCATCCTACAGACCACCATCCGATGCTGTCGAGCTACACTGTCCCCCGCCAACACCTTACAGTCTCCAATCTCCTTCAGGTTGCATCTCCTACATAGAACATAGTCCACCTGTGTGCATCTTCCTCCACTCTTATATATCACCCTATAATCCTGCTTCTTCTTGAAATACGTATTTACCACTGCCATTTCCATCCTTTTAGCAAAATCGACCGCCATCTGCCCTTCCACATTCCTCACCTTAAAGCCATACCTACCCTTCACCTTCTCATCACCTCTGTTCCCTTCACCGACATGCCCATTAAAGTCTGCCCCAATGACCAATCATTCATTCCTAGGTACACCTACAATTTCTCCTTCTCCTCCATCTCACAGCCGACTTGTGGAGCATAGGCACTGATGATATTTATCACCACCCCTTCAACTTCCAGCTTCATGTTCATCACCCTATCAGAAACTCGATTTACCGCCACTACACTCTTACTGTACTCTTCCTTTAGAATTACCCCTACACCATTTCTCTTTCAGTAAACCTCAGTGTATATATTAAGTACATAATAAATAGAGACTAATGGTTGGGACATTGTTTAGATTGTAAATATACACAGAAGGCAAAACTTCTCATAAGCAAATCTCATAAACCCATATTCTATTCACAGTAAAACAAAAAAATATCAAATGTTTAAACAAAAATATATACAAATTTATGTCAAATAAATGGCATTTTAAATTTGATGGCTGCAACAGGTTTTTTTTTTTGACAGGGCCATGTCTTCTGTACGTATACATCTGGAATTGAGGAAACCAGTTGCTATATTTTTGTAAAAAAGTAATTTTGTCCCATATGTGTCTGATACAGGATTCTGGCTGCTCAAAAGTCCCGGGTGTTCTTTGTTGTATTTTTCATTTTACGATGTGCCGAATGTTTTTAAAAGGTGTGAAGTCTAGAGTGATGGCAGGTCAGTTCAGCACCTGGAATCTTCTACTATGAAGTCATGCTATTGTAATAGATGCAGTATGCATTGTCTTACTTAAATATGCAAGACCTTCCCTGAAAAAATACGTTTTCTAAATGGAAACATTTGTTGCACTAAAACCTGAATATACCGTTCAGCACTGATGCATCCTTTCCAAATGTGCAAGCTCTAATGCACTCCCATACCTTCAAAGATGCAGCTTTTTGGTGGGATGTGGTAGCTTAATGGGTAAGGCATTGCATTTTGGATTTGAATGTCATAAATTCACATCCAGCCACTCTTTCAGAGGTGTTTTGGTTGTGTTGAGTTTGGTTGTGTTGAGTTTTTGTTCAAGATGTCTGGCATTCTTGAGCAATGAAACCAGATGCAGATAGAAAATCTACATTAGGCATTCACGCCCAACTTGCAGGGCCAGTTCTGTGTTCACATACCTTACACGCATGGTTCACCTGTGTTTTAGAACCTCTACACACACCCACACAGAATTGCTCTTATACACAATATGATACACATATGATTGCTGTGTAATTGTTTTATATCCCATTCCACATTATTCCCAATATCCTGTTATAATAACCTCCACCCTTCTGGGAAGATGTTCCACTAGATTTTGTAGAGATTTGTGCTCATTCAGCCACATGGGTGTTAGTAAAGACAGGTACTGAGGTGAGGAGGTCTGGGGTGCAGTCAGCGTTCACATTCATCACAAAGGTGTTCACTAGGGTTTTTAGCTGTATAGCAGGAGATCTTCCCATCCCATGTAAAGCAAATCTTCATGAAGCTGGCATTGTTATGCTGGAATAGGTTTGGGTTCAAGTTCAAGTAAAGGAAAAAGTTCCTGCTACTGCATCCAAAGATATTTGTGTTCATCCAACTCTGTGGTAACAATTTGGGAAAGAACAAAAGTCAGGTGTCCCAATAATTTTGTCCCTATAGTGTATGTCAAGTAAGACTGGATAAAAAGCTCTCCATGTTTTTAACAATAAAATATCATGTGTATGTTCCTTTAAAGGGAACATTCTGATCATCCTCATGATTAAATGTTTTTCTTCTCATAGAAGTGCTCTCTCATTGTGGATCAAACAATGAGAGAGCACAAAACAAAGGTTTACTGAATTGTTTGGAAAAGGAAAATGTTGTGGCCCAATGTGTTAATATTCTCAACATGCCTGACTAAGAGAAAATCATCTTAAAGTAAAGATGTAACTTCCTGTAGAATGAAGAGATCTGTGTGAAGGTACCAAACCCCACTAAGACACTCTTAAGCATCATGGCGCTTATGTACCTATTTATATACTTAGTTTACAGTCATATAAATAAGATTATGTTTACAAGTGGAGGCTTAACATGACTTTTATTCATCTGTGGAATTATTTATTACAGTCTGTTTTCTCAGTATTCTGGTAAAAACATCTACCTCTTTCTGCAGGCATTTTTATAATTTTAATAACTCATCTAGAACACAATGGGCCCGTTTCGAAAAAAGGACTTCACTGCTGACTTGACCTTGAACGAAACAATGTGCAAATGTTGGCAAATGAAGCCTTACCTTTAATAAAGGTGTATTTATTGTCATCCAGAAGACTGGACGATGTTCCCATAATGGCGTATTAAGATATTCTTTCGCAAGGTTTTCTCAGGTTTGCTTCTCTTTAGCAAGCTTCATAACAGGCTCCTGTCACAATCTACTACAGCTGCACAGGTGAGCTTATCTGTAGTCCCATTTCTCAGCCTAGGTTACAGAGTGTTCGCATTCTGCCGCAGCCATGTGCCTGGGGGTGGAGTTACACCTAGTAGGCATCAACCCTGAGCTAGATTAAATATGGCATTTGGCTGCACAGACTGGAATCTCTGGTCCTCAAAAGTGCCACTGCATTACTTATATAATTAATAGAGCAATGATTTTCCACATTTCCATGATGCAAAACACTATACCCCAGTGTAGCTAGCTCTATGAAGATAAGGTTGGAGTGGAAGATCTACTGACTGCCAGAACCCCTCTAAACACCTTTAGGATAAACTGGAACACCAGACCCATCAGTATCTGATCACACTAATGCTTATGTAGCAGAATTATCACAAATTCCCACAGACACACACAAAATCTAGGAAGCAAGGAGAACATCTGATATGGGATATTAAACAAGCACGTATGTGAAGTCAGGTACTGATGTAGGTGAGATTAGAAGGCCTGACCTGTCAGTGTTTACATTCATCCCAAACTATTTGAGATTTGGAGCTCAATAGCAGGAGATCTTCCACTCCAACCCATGTAAAGCATGTCTTCATGGAGCTGGCTTTGTGCACAGGGGCATTGTCATGCAGGAATAGGTTTGGGTTTTCTAGTTCAATGGAAAAGATGTAATGCTACTACATTTTAAGACGTCCTATGCAACTGTGTGCCTCTAACATTGTGGTAACAGTTTGGAAAAGAACCAAATATGGCTGGAAAAGTCCCAGACAGGGGCCAGGGGAGCTCTTCGGGTGGCTGCTTAAAGGCTACACAAAAGATCTAAACTTAACTTAACTAACAAAGATATAAATCTTAATTTAACATACTTTATGCTGAGCACGAGTACATACTGAACATTGTCTGAGTATAAACAATGTAGAAAATCACCAAATCTAAAGTTATTCTAATGAACAATTAAATGCATCATAAACACTTTCAATGCAACTGAATAGAGCTAATGAAAATGTGACATTCAAATAATTCTTTTCCTCCTAAGATTGTTAGTCACTGTGACCCATTTGATTATATTATTGTTATATTGTTACTGTATTATTAATGTTTAACCTAGAATTGTTAATAAAATTAAATAAAAAACCCACCAATCTCTGTAAGTTTGTCCTGCCTTCATTATTAAAGTATGAAATTGTGGTTGAGTGTGGATTTTACTGATACCGATAGCTAGGTTGGATCGTACTTGTTAGCGTTTTTAAAATAGACCCTGGGTAAAAAAAAAATAACAACAAAAACCCAAATATAACACTCCATTTAAAATAGTACTGTATTCAAAAATTAAAAAAAATTAAAAAAATCTCTACTGCATCATGAAAATGTGCTATACTAAATAAATATAAATATATGAATTATATTATTAAATATTGATAAAAAAATTAAACACGCATTCAAAATTAAACAAAAAGTAACACTAAGTAAATCAAAACACTTACATCCAAAATAAATAATAAAGACAAGTCAAATAATCAGTACGTGGCGTGAGGGATTCACCTCTAGAGGCCGCCCTCGTACTGTATAACATAACCCGGAAAAACTAGGTATAGATTTTTGCCTATAGCTGATAGTTCCAGCAATGAAGCGCCAGTGCCGATTACTCTGCAAAATACAATGAATTGGTCGACCTCTAGTACAAAAGTAAAACTGCAAGTGATTCTGGCTTTTGTAGAATATAGTAGACCTGCTGTTCAGTTTTATTCTCACTGTCTAACCAAATCAATGTGTCCTGACCAGACTGGCCTCCTGAAACCTGGCAAATTGTAAAATTTAAATTAAAAAAGAAAGGGGAGGTTCAGGTTGTCCAAATATGTTCTGAATTTGCTGTAGGTGTGTTTTATAATAATAATCTCAATGATATAATTAACATTTTGAATACCTAGGTGGAAGATAGATGAACCCAGATGAACCCAGAATGCAAAGAGGGAAAAATACAAACATGAACGTTACAAATCAGTTCATTTGATGTTATAGCACCATTTTAATAAAAAAACAAAACAAAAACAAAACAACAACTATAATACAAAACTATATTGTGTTTGTGCAACTTGCACAAAGCATTACCTGCATCTGTGAAATGATTTGATTTGATAGAATTTGACACAGTTAATCTAGTTTGGCCACATTTCTCCTGAAAGAAAGTTTTTTTTTTTTTTAATCGCAGTCCTACGACAAACAGTTCTGAGTTTTGTTTCGTTTTGCGTAAGAGGAACGTACACCACGAGATACCATCTCTTCGAGTTAAAGTTTTCACCAAAGCCTGTCATTAGGAGGATCTTAGTTAGTGTCATCTAAGATGTTTTATTCAGCTATTAGGCTTACTGGAACCAAGGCACAAGAAATGCTGTGCATCTTAATATATTTTTTTATTATATAAATATTTATTATATAAATACTATAATAAAATATTATAATATTTAATAATATGTTTACCTATGACCAGAAAAAATACTAAAATCACTAAATCTGTATAAACCCACTCAGGTCTAAACACAATAAATAAATAACACTAAAACATTAAAACATTAAAATAGACAGAGTAATAGATTTGATCTACTAAACGTTCTTGGCTTTCAGAAGCCTGAGCAATTGCCAGGTGTAATTGGATCCGGCTCTCTGACAGACTTTGCCTTCATCCAGTGTTTTCCAGCCTCATGTTTTATTCCCAGGATCAAGAAATAATCAGAGAACATCTCTGAAAGATGAAAACGGTCAAGCCTGAACTGTCTGCATAAATGTGAATACAACGTGGCTTGACACTCATGTTTGCGGTACCTTCTGGCTCTCTCTTCCAGTTATACTGTCGTGTAGTCTAGCTGGAGTCAATGTACACTGTCCTTAACCATTGTCAATAAGAATACCTTATCATCTGTATATCCCTCCTCTCTCTGACCAACAACACATGCTCCTGAGGTACCAGTGATCCTGTCCTGTTCTTCTTTCCGGACCTACCTGATCCAATCTGATGCACTAAAATAAGTTCTCTCCATTTGATTACAACTGAGGTTCCACAGAGGAACCATATGGATGCTGCATAGGCTTGGGCTGCAATTGCATGAACAGTTGTGCATTCAGGTGTCCATCAGTGAACAGTTGATACCTTCAACAATGATAAATCGGCAATGAATCAACATTTGGGTGTTAAGTCATCTCAAGGTTTCTTCTTCATACCATCTAATGGAGGTGTTTCTTGCTATTGTCGCCACTAACTTAAACCTAAAGGGACTAATTATGAATTTAAAATGAATATTTGTAATTTACTCATCTCTGTAAAGCTGCTTTGGGACCAAAGTACTTTGTTAAAATTGCTATACGACTAAAACTGGATTGAAAAGTGAATTATTATTCATTGGAAACAGAGCAGACAAAAAGCCAATTCTTGATCATATTGGTTGGATTTAATATTGCACCACAGAAATAATAGGCATCTTGTATAAAACAGCAGTTTAAGACAATCCACGAGTAAAGCACATCAATCGAGTGTAAATTGACAATATATACATAAAAAATGAAAGCCATACAAAGTCTACGTACAAAAAGTTACATAAAAAAAACAAAAAACAATCCATAACATTAAAAACATAAAAAAATTTTTACAATTCAATAAATAAATTTAAGACCAATTCAAGCAAGTGTTAAATATTCTCCCAAGGTCCTACCTTGGAAAGTGTCTGAAATGCCTGAGTGTTTCAGTGTGTGTGAATGCCACAAGTGTAAATGTGTGAGCTCCATGATGAGCTCTCCGTGTGCAACTAAACTATGCTGTACATTCATGCGAAGAAATCCAGTAATAATACCTTTTCTATAGCTGCGAAATAACCAAACTGTGTGTTTAATACGTCATGCAAAAATAAAAATAAAAAAATGTTAAGAAAACTCTAGAAATCTGGGTACATGTAGTGCCTTTGAGTTGCTCAATACACAAGAGTATATCACTTATAACAAACACACTAAACCTGTACTATATACTGACAGCTGCGTGAAATCGTTCATGAAAGCGTAGCGAGTCCGAATCGTATTAGAGACTAATGGAAGAGTGGCTTTAAAATGGATAGAATAAATGGCATTAGTAGTGCTGAGTCAGCTTCAAAGACTGTATGAATAAAAGGACTAATTTAGGTTACTGTGTTCGTACTGCTCTAGCGTGATGTGGAGTAGCTGTAGTAGTGCTGCTCGTCGGGCCGGAAGCCATACGCCGTAGCAGGTCGCATTGGTCCCCCTGGACCTGGACCATATCTCTCTGCAACAGCACTGGAGAAAAAAAATTTGTATGAAGAGTGGAATTAGCTGATGGCACCATCAAATACTTATTTACTGACAAAGTATAGGAGTTACTACTATTGTTGAATAGTACGAGACGTCAAAATGGGAATTTTACAGGATTTTAAATGAATGCTAGCATGGTGGTGTTGCACATAGAAAGTGGCAAGTGTGTCTTATTACTGATAGGTGGCGCATGTCAAATCAATTTCTCTTCTCCTTCAGGCCTTAAAAAAAGTCTATTAATGTGTATTAGTGTATTAATGTATTAATGTGTGCAGAGCGCTGCAGATATGTTTTGCCAGTCCAACTTGTCTGTAACAGTTTCCCTTTGACCAACCAAACAGGAGACGGAAAAATGCTGACGCTATTCTGGGCCAGCTAGCTGCCCTGTGAGGCGAATTTAAAATGTGATTGGTTAAAGGAACAGAGCTAATTTTTAAGGAGACGATGGTAATTGGGCCTGCAGGACAGACTTTGCAGGCCCTGGGCAGATTGGATTGACATGTCAGCATATAGAGGCTGAAATCTGAAAAATTTAATCTCCATTTATACGTCCTGGAAGCAATGCAGCCAAGAGAAACGCTACGAAATAAAGAGAATAAACTGTTGGGAATAAATGTATACAATTTCATGGAACAAATATTAGAATTTAGGTTGTAAATGTATGTCAGCAAAGAAGGCTTTGCTGGTCCTGACAGCCCACCACTGGTAGATTGAATTAAACATTGCTTGGACCGATACAAATAGAATCCTTGCGTGTCGTTGAAGTGCTCGACCACTAGATGCCACTAAAGTACAGGTTTAAAAAGAATCCAAACGGCATGAACGGTAATGCCAAGAAAACTTCCGAAAAGAAAAACGTGCGCATAAATCAGACTGTGAAAACCTCCAACCTCCAAAACACTCTGTACTATTCCTGGGCCTTGACACTGAAACACTTTGATTTGATTTACATTAGAGAACACGTTAAACAAAAGAAAGCAAATATTATAAAGCATTTAAGGCAGATCCATAATACCGGCGTGTACTGTGACCTCTTGTCCGAGTGATTAATAACAATATTATAATAATAAATGAAGATCTAGAAAGGCAAAATGATCGACCAAGTACCCGAAAGCTTCAACGTTCACCTCTGCGTCCTCGCTCTTCACCCCCACTTCCTCGTAGCTCGGCACTTCTCTTAAAAAATATGAGCTGTTTGCTTTGCCCCTACCAGCTCCCATAATGCTGTGTTGTTCTTAGCACAAATCACTTCCGTGAGAGCACATACACGCATCAGGCGCTTTTCTTTGTAGTGACCACCTCCCGTTATTCTTCTCCCCCCTCTGTGAGAATCATAGGTATCTTGGGAAGAGTTTGATTAAGAGGCAGGTGGTGAGAATTCCAGAGAAGTGTATAGGTAAATAAACTTCACATCATTTTTGGAATCCGCCACCTTCTTTCTTCAGTCTCCTTTCCAGCTGTCTCAGGTTTCACAAGGATGTCTGGACATAGTACCTTTTCATTATGATTTACGGCGTCCGACTACTGTAAAACTCGCCTCGGCATATATGTGCAGTAAACTACTCGGGCGAGAGGATTTACTGTTGCTTTAGATCTTACGGCTGAGTACAGGAAAAAAAAGACAAAAAAACCCGGCACAAAAATCATGCCAATGTATGACCCAAACCATCATCCTGCACCGTCTCGCTCTGAGAGGACCCGGATACAAAAGGGGAACCCGTCTAATCAAGGTATGTCCTCCTGATTACAGTTCATCGTTGTTGAGGGCGATTAAATGCAACTTGTGGTCCTGAGTGCATTCTAGCAGACTGTTGACATTAAGAACAGTCCAAATCCAATATACAGTGTGGGGAAGCAGGTATTTCATTGGCTAAGGCAGTCATGAGCTTCGGGAGAAGTCAAGTGAGGAGACACAACCCGAAAGACATTACTCTAGATAGTCATGACGGATCGTGCCTCTAAAGACGTACCCACGAGCATCACGGGTCAATCATCGACGGGCCTTGTGTAATTCCAAACCAAGTGAAAAATGTGTCGAGTGCAAATTATGCCTTTGGGAAGATTCTCTCCACATTATGCGTTTCATCACTCGGCTCCTTCCCCCACGGACAGACAACAGGGGTGGAATCCGGAGCCGGACGGAAGCACACAAAAGGCTCCAGTGTTTGCAGGCAGGCCTGAGACGAAGCCCTCTTAACACGAGCCTGTTCCCTGTTCCTATCTGCTTCGCCGCTTTGATCTTGGGCCTGTCGCTACTCGGGGGTTTACTGCTCCTCTAAATCAGCACGCTATCCGCGTCGTTTCAAAATCGCTCTTGATTGGGTGACTGTAAAGTCTCTCTCCCGTGCTGCGCGGGTCTGGCCTTTTTTGTTTACAGCCCTCGCAAGAATTCGAAGGTAGCGTCATGGCCAGCCCAGGTGCAACTCGGATTACATATTGTCTAGATGACATTAAAAACCAGGCCTCTTTGCATTCTGCCGCCGGTTCGTGGGCCCGGTGTGAAACTTCTCTCGCTAGCTAGAAGTGCTTACGAATTTCCTTTTGCCTCGGGACTACCCGCTTGGGTCCTTTTCAGCCCCGTTCATCAGCTGCAACGTAGCGAGTGAAGAACCGCACTGCGATACGTGTGAACGAATAATAGCGAGCCGATTAAAGCCATTCCCGGTCTGGCGGTGCGCTCCCTGCAGGCTGGGTTTCATTATTGTGTTAACCTAGATCTCTCGGACCGCTCCGACCAAATGAAAACCAAACTCTCTGGCTGCCTAATTCCCAGTGCTCTTTCAGTGTGTTTTACAGCTATCGCTTACAAAGCGTGGTGTGGTGTGTGTGTGTGGGGGAACAAAAAAAAACAACACACTTAAGTCACTCTCCTCCTTTTTTTCTATCTGTGTGAGTCTCTTTCTCTCTCTTGCTCTCTCTCTCTCATACACATGCCCTGCCTGTCTTTAAACTCCTCCTGATTCAGTCAAGAGCTTGTTCTCTACACCTCAGCCAACAACAACAGATAAATAGCGAGCGCCTCGACGTGTCTCAGGAGCGTCAGCTAATCAAAATAACAGGCTTCTTCGTTATCCATCAAGTCGTTTGGATCGCAGTTTCTCAGGAATTGAAAGATCTTATTAGAGTGCCATCATACATACGGGGGCGTACAGTAAGTCCATAAATCAAATCGTCAGCGTGTGTTTTTTAAAGCGGGTCATGACGGCAGGAGTCGGCACGTGGGGGCTGATCTGTAAAGTGTTGGAACAGCGAACGGTTGTGTTTTTAATTTTGCCTCAACACTACAGCTATTGCTGTTGCAGGGAGTGGGGGGGCATTCAGGGAAGAAAAGGGAGAGGGGGGACGGGTGTGTGACCTGACACAGCGCTTTTGGGACGTGCTTCTAAAAACAACAGGGTGCGCTGAGGTTGGTATGAGCTTAGAAGTGAGTAATGTGCCTCAATTCAGTAATGAATGGTTTGGTGTTGAGGACGAGGTTCCCTTTTCAGTCTGGTTCCTCTTAATGTTTCTTCCTCAAGCCATCTCCGGGATTTTCTTCTCGCCACAGTCACCACTGGGTCACCCGTTAGGACAAACTTATTAATTCTTTTATCTCTGTGAAGCTTGTTTGAGACAACGTCCATTGTAAATGAATCGAACAAGTGATCGTGAAAGTATCGCTTAAAATATTAGTGTGTACCTGCCAGGGAAACCCTGTGATGCGACATAGTCTCCATTTTGAAAGTCTGTAAAGAAGTCCGGACTGATGGCGGCATTTGCAGAGATTAATCCATCTACAGAAAAAATAGGAGGCAGAACACTGTTTTCAATCATAAATCGGACCATAATTACACATTAGCGCAAGTAGATTTTAACGACACTAATTTGATTGAATTCACTAATGAAACAGTCCTTTCTTTACTCAGATATATAAAAAAAAGAATAAACTTCACCGAATTTTTTTTATATATTTAAAAATTTGCATTTGTTTTTCTGACGCACCAAGTCTCGAATTAAGCACCAAAATCCACCATGATGCACGCATCCGGCAATTAAATCTGTCCGTGTGGAAACACAGCTAAAATTTCGTCTGGTGTCCTGATGATTTGTGTAATTTGTCTTCATGCCCTATGCTGAGTCTGGTTTCAACAATAATAAAGCATCTATATATTTGTCCATGCCGATGTGGGCAATTAAGACTAAAATGTGCGATTAATTTGCAATTAACCGCGAATTAACTCATGGCAATCGTGCCGAACCGAACAATCATAACATTATAACATGAGCGGTGAAGTGAATTATGCTGATTATCTCTTCATAATGGCACCTGTTAGTGGGTGGATATATTTAATAGGCGGCAAGTGAACATTTTCTACTCAAAGTTGACGTGTTAAAAGCAGGAAAAATGGGCGAGCGTAAGGATTTAAGCGAGTTTGAAAAGGCCATAATGTTATGCCTGATCGGTGAATTACACCCATTTTGTTATGGTGCTAATAGGATTTGGGGAAGGCGGCATTATGACCTGCGCCATAGAAGAGGTCCGGCCGCTCCAGGATGTCCGCTCCTTGCAAAAAGGTCTCTCCCTCATCGCCGTACAAGAAAGGCTCCACTTCGTCCATCTGCCGATTCTCGACCATCTCCAGCCACTGAGAGTTGTGCCAGCGAAACTTTTCGTTTTGGATCTTCCTCCCCCATTCTTCATCGTACTCCTGTGCAGGAAACGAGAAAACAACCATCCTGCTTTAAATGTGGATCATAATACACAAGCTTAGGGCTATTAATGCTACTTTTAGTGTCCACATCTGCGTCGGCATGCTCAGTGCCAAACGTTTAACATGGCAGATGTTTGTGTAGGTTCTCAAAACATGGCCAAGATCCACCGAGCTCCATGCACCAAGCTCAGACGATTAATCATCCCAGCCCGAACGCCGAGGTTGGGCTCATGTGAACGGCCACCTGAGGCTCGGGGCTAAAAAAGACATATTATCACGAAACAGGCCAAACTAACATTTTTGGTCACGGTGCAAATAAATCAAGCGGGACACAGCAGGTCTGAGTTATGACAGGGAAAAGGTTTTATGGCTTGGATCATTAATTTTATTGCAGCGCGGCTCATGAGATTTCTGTCGTCCCGATAACGGTGGATATGAACCAGGATTCGGTGTGTTTTAGGACTATTTTTGTCAAACAAATTGCAATCTTGGGGTCGTAGTATGGGACTTGAAGATAAGGTCTTGCAAAAACTTTCAAACTGCCAAGCAAACCCTAGAAAACTGAACAAGAGCAGGGGCGAGTGTGTGTGGTATTGAGCAGACCTGAGTTCTGTCCTCTGTACCTATCTGAGTCTAACCAGACACCTCTGGCCTCTTTGATGTGGCTCCCAGCTTTAATAGCTCGGCCTGATCAGTTGTATAGAACACTTCCCCTGGCCTCAGAAAGAAACCTGGTATAATGGAGACCTAATTACATTAATCTGAGGCCTGGCTATAATCACTCGGCGGAGTAATGTCCACGGCAAATCCACGAGCCGACGCTGCCACAACGTAAAACTAACACGGTTGGGGATCAGGACAGGTCCGAGTTGGATAGGAACGGAAATCGAGTGATGCTAAGTCAATAAACACGTACGGCTATAATATCCAGCGTGTTGTCGCACACTTTGCAGATTTCGGCGTTCTTGTCGTGCATCAGGTCGATGAGGTAAGCAGGAGCTTCTGGGAAACGGAGTTAAGGTAAAGGAGGTAACTAAGTCTCTTGGTAGTGTGGTTTGGAAAAGAGGAAGAAAGGATACGGGTTTCCTTTATAATGACGTCCCGAGTGGCCTGGTGGAACACCATCTGGTAGAAGACGTATACGATTTGGCAAACAAATTCGTCATCCTCCTGTTGGGCTGCAAAAAAAAAAAAAAAAAAAAGAGAGATTACATTTACAGCATTTGGCAGAGACCATTAGTATCTCATTAATACAACTGAGCAGTTAAATGTTAAGGGCCTTGCTCAAGGGGCCCACTACTGGCAGCTTAGCGTTGATAGGAGTTTAACTCATGACCTTCTAAACATCTCAAAATGGATGAGTAAAATTCTAGTTAAAAAGGATCAAACAAGTTCTGAATCATGACTACAACCAACCGTTGAGTAGCTCTATAAGCGCAGGGATGATGCCCGACTTGGCTAACATGGCGGCGCAAGAGTCGTCCATCGAGACCGTGCCGATCATGATCACCACCTCCAGCATGAGGTCGTCTTCTGCCGAACCTGGAGGTCACAAAAAATGGAGAAAGCGCTTGTGTGAACTTTAATCATTTTTACATTGAAGGATCATTTCTTAAGTTCGTATCCCTGCTTGGGACCGCCTTCCCGTCTTACCGGGTTTGAGGTGGTCTTTAAGGAAGGGTACTAGGTTGTATTCTTTCAGCACCAGCTCCCAGTCCAGGTCAGGGATAGTGAGGTTCGCCAGTGTACCCAAACACTCGATCACAAATTCCTCGTCCTCGTTCTGACCGATCTGAGCGGCAAGGTCTCCTACATAATCCTGAACGAAAGAAAAAAACACTCATGTACTGTAAACAATAAAACAATGAACATCCATGTCCGTGTTGACGCTCACGATGAATAAGCTCTTGGAAGGTCCGTCGTGCTGGGAGATGTTCCGAATCATTTTCATCGTCAGCGGATCCTTCAGCTTGAACGCCCTCTTCATCAGCATCTTCAATCCGTTACCTAGAGACATTCGGAAAACAATGTGTATATACAGCTATTGGGACTAGCTATATATTGAGAAATATGCACTTTATGTCAAATGTACATGTCCTAACCTTCACAAATTAGCTGTGCATTTCTCTTATTGGCTGCCAGATTAATGCAGAATGAGATGAGTTCCGGGTCGACGCCCTCTTCCCCGCACTCAAACAGCATCTTCATGACCTGTCAGTTATATCCATATAATATCGTATCAATATTCAAGAGTTATATCGAAGCGCCTGAGATATACCTTAAAGCTCTGGCAGGACAAATTGAACGCACTCTTCGTTGACTATCTGGGCCCGAGCTCAAACTGAGCAGACATCCAGAGAGCGGCGCTAATTAGCCCCGGCCTAGACGGGCAGGAGCTTAGGATTTCCCCCCAAACAGTTCCCGATTTTAGAAGCGTATCCCGCGTGTCAGTCCTTATTAGTGCCGATGGAAAGTACATGCCCAGAACTGAACAGGAGCCCAGGGTGTGCGATGTGAAGTGAGTTTGTGTATGCGTGACGTTAACATTAAGCAGGACGGCAGGCAGTCCTGACCAAGGCTAGTCAGCTCTGAGGAGGCCATGCTGTGCAATCACCCAGCTCCGGAGGATCACATAGCAGCAGCCCCGGAGCCGTAATCACACAGCGGCTAGACTTACTGGCACCTGCCCTGCTCTTGCTTCCTCGCCACCCCAAAGTGCCTTTGTACATCCTAAAGGCAAAGCATGCATAATTTGACTACAAATCCCATGCTCCCATATCCGGACCTCGACGTCTCGCCGCGTAGCGTTTCCCTGAATGAGCTGAAATAAAACCCAGTTGTCCGCCATTCCGTAATATTCGCACATGTGGTCTCACATTTTTCTCTTTGATTTTATACTCTTACCTGAGGAATGCAGTCCGTGTAGGCGAACATGGACTTGAAGCGGTCGTCCACGCTAAGATGGTAGAGTATGCGCATGGCCAAATGCTTTTGCGCTTCATCTCCTGAAACAAGCAAAATGGATGGCATTTATTTATTTACTATGGTATTCCATTTAAAACTAGAGCCTACTGATTCATTTCAGAACCACATACTACATACATTTTAGTCGAGGAATAAAAAAGGAAGGAAGAGAAGTGAAATACAAGAGTAGAAGAAAGGAAACTAGGAACTTGCTCCTGCAAGTGTTTCTTGTACACACTTGAATCGATATACATAAAAAAAAGGGAACAGATTTGCATATTTCTAGTGGTCACACACACACACACACACACACACACACACACACACACACACACACACACACACACACACACACAGAGACAAAGTGCAGAAGGTCAGAAGTGAGGTCTCCGGCTTAATCAGAGAAAGTGAGTGTGCGCGAGAGACAGAAAGAAAGGGTGGGGGGGGTCTGGGGTGGAAAGAGGGGACCAGTCGGAGCCGGTCGCAGACCCTTCAGGCTAGGTTATCTCAGCCAATTGAAGCCAGATGTTCTTTCCGAAACCCAAAAAGAAAAGGACTCCTCCATTTAATTGGCAAAAAAAGAAGGAAGCATAAATTTTACTGCCATTAATAACTTCAAGCCATGCTGCTCCGCTACGCCAGTGAGGCCGATTGGCCTGAACATGTGCTTCTCATTAGCGAAGAGACACGCACATACACACGCACAGTAGTGCTCCGCTCGGCAGGTAGGGAGAACACAACGGCGGATCCTTTACGAGGGCTGTGGAGATCGGCCCCTATAAAAATGTTCAAAACCCTACTGGAGCCCTAGAAAAAGGAGAGGGCTGCAGGGGGGGAAAAAGCATTGTTAGAAACTAATTACGCCGTTCAGGGGCAGTTAGTGGGAGAGCCAGCAGGCTGCGCTTCAATTACAAACCACCCAGGCCTCCAAGACAGTACAGAGGGGAGGCTCGCAGGCGTCAGCCTTTTGTCCCTTCGACTTGGCCTTTTCGACAGTAAACCAGCTGCAGAGAACACGACTTTAAAGAGGGCACTCTTTCACAAGGTGGTGTGACAAAAAAAAAAAATGATGCTGTCTGGTGGAGGGACAAAGAAAAGCTGTGACCTTACATCAGTTACATCAGCAGGTCCGAAGGAGCAAAACAGAGCGGCGTATTTACTCAGGAATGAAGATCACAACGGCGATCGACAGCCCGCTCCATAACAGCAGCCGGTGCCTTCGTTTATTTCCTATAGAGGCCCTGGTCCACTTTAACACAAAGCGAAATGACGCCTTTTCGCCATGTTCTTTTTCAGTTTTCTATTCGAACACAGTTTGCTATACCAGCCCAACCTTTCTGTTTCATTCGTTTGTCCAACACAAGCTCGGCCATTACACAAGGTGGTATCAGTAAGTTTACAAGAAAGTACTTTATTTATCTACACACTATAAACACACTATCGCCTTCAAAATAGTCCCCTTTGCGCAGCAATACAGCGCTCCCACTTCTGGAACGTGTCCTGGGAGTCTTCTTTTGATCTCGGCACTGGTGTCAAAATGCGCACTTTGAGCCGGATAGGAATTTTTTGGGCAAAGGGGGAATCTGGCGAGTAGGGCGGGGGCGGAAGTCAGATCATGTGGATTGTTCTCTGACGCTTTTCATGATCTCTCGTCGTCTTCAAGTGATCTTCTCCTGCTCTCGAAGGGCCTCTTAAATACGCCTCGAACGCCTCGTTGCAGAGTCGCCGTATGTCAAATGTCCAACTGCCCAGTTTTAGCAGAATTTCACATTTAGTCCATTAGTCTCTAAACCTTTTAATGCCACCTTGTAAAAACCCAGACTCATTTGCTGGGAGGAACCTGGATGCAGGAGTTCAGTTGACATAAATGCAAAAGTGTCCAGAAACAAGTGGGCACAAAATCTTAGTCTGTGGTATTTCAACCTGATGTGTTCCTTCTTGATTGTGATCCCGTTTTCCCTTGAATCAGCTGAATGCTTCTGAAAGGTGCTGCATTGATAAACACCGCGGAGTAGAAAATATGTTCGGATCCTCGGATCACTGTTACCTCCTCCATGCGGCTCGGAGATAACCCAAGAGAGGCGGTGATGAGAGGAGGCCGAACGCTGCTTTTTATCTTATCGCCAGGGTTGTGACCTCTGCTGTGGGCTGCTGGGATTTGTGGCCTTCTCGCTCGACCAGATAAGAGATAAGAGATGAGAAGTTCATTCTATTAATCAGCCTGAGTGCCAGATGTGAGTTCAGGACGGCGCGTGTGCATTCCCCTGTACATGGCCTGGTTGGATGAATAGCCCTTTACTACGGTAAGTGCCTCTGAGTGCGAGCGATCACGTGTTCTCACGGATCTCCATAGGTAGCCAACGCTGGAACCCCCTATCCTGGAAGAACAATATTTACTCTAGGAGCGAGCTTGTTATTACAAAAAAAAAAAATTATATTACTTATGTGGGAACCATGACACCCCCCCAGGACCGTTAAAAAGACACATCAGTGGTGCCAAAGGCAACCACGCCTGGGCGCATGGATCACGCACCAATCACACGCTATATTCCTTCTCAGGAAGTGGTCAAATTAATAGCCGGACACAGACCCTAGTCGGTCAGCTTAAACACTCAACTCACGGAGGTGTTCAATGTATGCTAATGTAGTACTTTTGCTAGCTATTCTGCTCGCTATTACATTATTCAGTTCGGGGCTAAAATAGCAGGGTTGAGAAAACAATACGAGGTCATTAGAGATTTATAATGTCCTGTGCTGTAGTACTTGCAGCTGTTTCTCACGCAGTACATTCAGAGCCCCTTCCTTGACCTGACTCATAAAAATTGTACTGTAATACAAGGACTAATCAACCACAGTGTGATGGAATTGGGGGGGAGGAGGGGCGTCAAAAGTTACACGGCATTGAAACGTTTCATAGCCCCTCACCTGGAGTTGGGAGGAACGCATAGAAGCATTAATTACACAACTCATTCATGTACACGTTATTCTGTTGTCTGGGCGTGTTGATTGTAGATAAATCTGGAATGCGATGCTCAACAAGAACGTATGGGCGTGATGATCGGGTGTCCACATACATTTGGCCATATACTGTTGCTATTTTCACGCAATTCAAATTCTAACTGATTGCATGTAAAGAATTAAAACGTTTAATCATACAGTATATGACCAAAAGTTTTGGGACACCTGCCTTTTCCAGTCCAGCACAAATCTAGCTCCATAAACATATACGTGGAAGTTCTTGAGTGGGCCTCCTACACGGCGATCAACCCTACTGAACACCTTTGGGTTGAATGTAAACGCTGAATCTAAACGAGGTATTCACAAACGTTAATGATATGGACACTATATGGACAATCAATTAAGGGTATGAATATTCATGTCATGCTGATGATTCGTTTGACACACGGCGACGCTGGAGGGATTCGTTCCTGGTGTTTCGAGCGGAAGAGCATCGCCGGGAGACGTTCAGTGGACTCAACCCACGGAAATGGCAAAACCATTCGCCAACTTGTTTGCGATGATCGTCGAAGACAAATTATCTCACTTCCGCACCCATCCTGCCCGGCAGATCCGGCTCGAAGTTCGTCTTTTTGACACAGGAGGAGATACGGCTGCTTGACACGCTTCGAAAAAGAGACTCCCAGGACGCGTTCCAGAAGTAGATAAATAAAGTACTTTTTTTGTAAACAGAGCGCGTCTCAAAAACTTTTTTGATAGCACCTCGAATGTAGCTGTTAGCCACAGTGATCTATCAGCATATAATGCAATAAAAGCCGAATACATATCATGTGTCCATGTTAGAGGCATACCTAGCAGGGCGGTGAGTTTGGGCAGCAAGCCCACCTGCACCATCTTGCTGCGGAGGCCAGTGTCAAAGGAGAGGTTGAGGAGGAGACGCAGAGTGACGTTCAGCAGATCCTCGTGATCGCAAGGGACCAGCTTCGCCAATTTCTCCACCGTGTCCGTTTCAGCCTGGAATACGCACAAAAGCCAGAAAGGCAGAGGATGCAAAGTAAGTGGGTGGTGAGAATAAAAGAGAAAGAAATAGTGAAAGAGAGAGAGAATAGAAGCTAAAAATCTAAAATTCCACCTCTTTACTGCTCTGTGGAATCAGCAGCAGGCCGCCTATTTCACACTTCTACGCGTGTGCGCTAAGGTCTCGTGGTGTCGCCTTGTTAACGTGTCTGCGGGCTACTGCAGCCTCCGCCGCAGCCGCACAGGCTTGTGGAAACGTGAGAGCTATTACAGCCCTCTCGAACACTCTTCCAAACCAGCTTTCAATGCTAATGACCGTTACGCCAATGATTTATCGCTGCCAGGGTGCACGCGGAAACCATTAACAACAAAAAGAAATTGGGTCGAATTGCTAAAGCTTACATGCAAAGTCCATCAATGGGACAATGCGAGAATATTTATTCTACAGAAGAAGACTATTCTTTCAGGCAAACAGGAAATGAGATTTTCTTTTTTTTTTTTTTTTTCGTGATTTAAAAAAAAATTGGGGCGAAATGTTAAAAAACAGATTTGGGTTCAAACTTTTGATGTTCTTACAGAATAAAAGAGCATGAATCGATTCCATTGTCTATTTATTAAATCCATAACTGATCTTTATGAGAACAATTCGGTTTGAAAACTTATATAACGAACAAAAGAAAAAAAAAAGGATACAGCTCATATGGGACGGGATGATTTAAAACCACGAAACAAAAGTGTTTGTGTCTCACCATATCGTTCTTGTTCTCCAGAAAGATGCTGAGTTTCTTGAGAAAGGACACAACCAGAACAAGGAGCTCCTCGCTTTCTCGGTCCAGGGTTTTCACTAGCAGGTGCACTATATTTTTGTTCCTCATCTTCAGCTCTATGCGCCTGTCCTCAGACAGGTTCAGGAGTAGATACAGCGCCACTTTTGGAGAAAATTTTTAAATGTATATTATATGCATAAAATACGCTTGTCTTTTTTATTAAACACATCTGTACATTCAGTCCATATTGGTGTGATCGATTACCTCTTAGCAGCTGTTCCTGTTTGACCAGCAGACCGTGGTACTTCTTCAGTGCTTTCTCATACTCTTTCTTCAGGTTCTGGTTCTCGGGGTCTTCCTCCTGTTCAAGCAGTCAAGGATCTCAACATTTCAGACATAATTTCATTTGGTTTATTGAAAATTTGGAGGAGGTTCAGGGCAAAAACATAGTTTATATATCCCAGGTATACAGAGGCCATTTTTTGAACAACATGTAAACATACTGTATATACTGCCCTGCTGATAGTGATGTATACAGGGCTTTTACATGTACAGGTACTAATGTATTAGTAAAATCACTTTCAGATGATATTCACTATCAGATCTAAAATATCCAAAAAAATGAATAAAATACAGCCACAATTTTAGAAATAGTTGGGACGCTGTGGTGTAAACTGTTAATAAAAACAGAATGCGATGAAGTGCAAATCTCATAAATTCATGTTCTATTCAAAATAAAACATTAAATGTTTAAACTGAGACTATACACCACTTTAACAAAAAAGGTCATTTTGAATTTGATGACTGCCACAGGGTCACGTTTCCCACTGTGTAGCATCACATCTTCTGTCTGTAATACATCTGAGAACTGAGGAGACCGGTTGTTTTGGGAGAGGACTGTTGCCCTGTGTGTGTATGATACAGGATTCTAATTGCTCAACAGTTCCTGGTGTCCTTTGTTGTGTTTTTTGTTTTATGATGCACCAAATGGTCTAGACTGCAGTCATGCTATTATAATAGATGCATTATGCAGTTATGCGATCTCTTGATTGTAGATTTAATTTTCAATGTAAAAAGCTTTCTGGCACTACAGAGGGGGTGACGCTGCTGATTGACAAAAAAAATAAAAAGTCAGAATTGGCAAAAATAAAGTTGACATTGTGAGAAGTAATGTCAGCATTGGAAAAAATAAGGTCAGAACTGTGGTAAAGTCGGAATTGCGAGAATAAAGTCGCAATTAGGCAAACCTTTTTTTAGGGGGTGGAAATGGGCTTCCATAGATATATTTTCTATGTTCTATTGTGAAAAAAAAATAAAGATTAATGAGATTTGCAAATCATTGTGTTCTGTTTTTATTTACATTGTACAACAATCCCAATTTGCTACACTGCATGTTGCAAAACTAACCTTTACAATGTAAAACACTGCAAAATCTTACAAATCTTACACACTGGCCCCATTTATTCATGAATACTGACTCCTATACGCTTTATATGCCTGCTGACTTATACTTAGTAGGTATAGTTTTATACCTACAACATATTTTTTGTATAGTTAATCTGTTATGTGCAAACAAACATTCTTTATTCTTCTGTGGCATATTGCGAGTTCTTTGGGAACTTATGACACCAAATATCCCTTCAGGGATTAATAAAGTACTATCCATGAACCATCACCTTTGATTTTAAGAATGTACGTCACATCGGTTCAAAATGAAACATTAAAGCACCTCTGACCGACTTAACCACTTGACCCCCTGTATGACTCCCGAACAGTTAAGGATATCAGCTCTCTTCTTCTTCTGCAGCTCCTCCTGCCACAGGTCGTACCTCTTCAACTCGTGCTCCATGATGTTCATGCACAGGGCACCGATCTTGTAGTGAGTGATCAGAGCATGGAACTGGATAAAACTGGGAAAAAGGAACATTCGCTTTGGTTTGACTCCGAGTACTGGACGGTGTTCGGACATGCCAAAATAAAGTTGCAGCTAGCACCCAAAACGGTCCCCGGTCAATTATGTATGTGAACCAGATCCATTTTTGCAGCGCAGTTGAGAAACAACGAAGTGCTCTGGAGCCAAGAACAACTCCGGGGTTTGCGCACTCATCTATTCAATCCTTAGAAAATCCCCAATCATCTAATTGCTTTTGACAGTAGGCAATATTATTATTATTATTATGCAGCAATTTAGCACTGTTATTAAAAAATAATGAAAACAAGCCCCTGTAATGATGGATCATGATAATGGCTCGAACATTCAGACTAAAAAGTGCTAGCGGAGATTTTTATATCCCGCTTGATACCTGGAGAAACAAAAGAAGACGTAGATGATGGTGGTTGCCAAGTCTACACTCTGCTTCCAGTCCTCCCTCAGAACTCGGGCCAGGGCTCCCAGAGCTGTCTCTGTAGAGCAACACACACACACACACACACACACACACACACACACACACACACACACACACACACACACACACACGTGATCCAAAACTCAGTGCATAATTAAACCGCTCATTACACTTTCGAGTACTATATCATTTGTATGAATAACAAAAAGAAACGGAATCACAGATATCGAAAGACATAGGATTAGTTATAACTAGGGCAGAACGATTAATTGTATTTGCGATAACGCAATATGAAAGAAAATAGATTTTTCAACACGATTACACTCGGTTACGTCTGAGTAAAGCAGTTGGCAGGCAACACTGCACCTTGATCTGTTGTACAATGACCTCAGGCTTGAACCTGATACTGCGGAAACTATAGTGTCAAAGAGGAATGGAACGTTGTGTAGGACTGTTTTGACTTAAAAGAAAAAAAAGAACCAGCGCAGCGTCGGGTAA
Organism: Silurus meridionalis; assembly: GCF_014805685.1. Taxonomy (NCBI): domain Eukaryota; kingdom Metazoa; phylum Chordata; class Actinopteri; order Siluriformes; family Siluridae; genus Silurus; species Silurus meridionalis. The sequence goes on along the minus strand of NC_060906.1, from coordinate 8,292,431 downwards.
TGGCAAAAACCTGCCTTCTACAACTAACCCGATTCAGCACTTAAAACACCACAAAGACATAAAGGAAAGTTGCACTGCTTAAACCCCAAACTGAACCATGACCGACACGTTTGAAAGCACGTCATGTGAATGTACTTTAAATATGGAAATTACATAAGCAGTAACACAAAAGGTCCCCGCTCAGTACTGCGACCAAGCCTGGGTTTTGATTAATACACTGGATACGTGGTATTGTTATACCACGTATCCAGTGTATTAATCAAAACCCAGGCTTGGTCGCCGTACTGAGCGGGGACCTTTTGTGTATCTGCGTGACATCATTTCAATCACGCAGATATTTTAGACCGGTCGCCATACTGGAGCTACACAGGAAATTCTAACGGAGAGTTGTGCTGAAAACAGCAGGGTTTTTCGCAGCTATTTGTTCTCCTTTATTTTTCTGCACTTTGTGTGTTACTTTACTGACTGGAGATCAGTAAGATAATATATTACATCATCGTTTTATTTATTTGAAGTGTTAAAGAGTGCAATCCACATGTTTACATATCATTTTCATTACAGTGACTTTGAATGATCTAAATGTGGTAAACACATCGATTTGTTGTATTTCTGCAATTTAGATTATATTGTCATAATAATTATTACATGCTTACAAGACTCACAGTTTAAACAAATTATTCAATATATTGCTGTGACTAGTTAATAAAAACCTCTTTAATATCAATTTATGGACATACTACACAATGATTCATTGTTTGTCTTTGTTGAATAACATAGAAAATTAATTATGTAAAGGTACGAAGCTGGAGCGGACATGCATGACAAATTCAAAGTGCAAGAAATGTGGGTTTGATGTTTCAAAGTAATCTAAAATTAAATCTAATGGACTGCTAATTGTAACAATACAATATGGCGATGTAGCTAAATTCTGAAAAACGGAAAAAAAATTATTTCCGACCAGAACTGAGCTCCCGTGCCAATAATCTGACAACCGTGAGCATCTACACCTTATGATAACATCAAGGTAGTTCATGTGGAATTTAGACAACGTGAAAAGAGCTTCTTTCTAACCCAGCCTTAGATACGTGCCTGCAAAGATAGGGAAGCAGCATGGTAACAAAAGGTCCACGCAACAAAAGGTCCAACAAAAAGCTACCTAAAAAACTCCATCTCCATTCAACCAATTTGGAATTCTGAGGATATCAGAAGGTTGTGAGTTTAAATACCAGCACCAACAAGTTTGGGCATCTGCCAAATCAGAAATAAAGTAAGAATTGTGGGAAATAAAGTCGTAATTGGCAAGAAACTAAGTCGAAATTGGTGAGAAACGAAGTCGGAATTGCGAGAAACGAAGTCGGATTTGTGGGAAAACAATGTAACTGGTGCTGATCTGACTGCGTGTGTTACCGTTTCTGCACTTTTTATCACGGACAGCAAGTTAGAACAAAGAGCAAAACATAAAACTGGGCAAATCTGACACAGAGACGCTTACAGGACGTATGTTTGGCATACGACGTTGCTGCAACGAGTCGTCAAGGTGTTTTGAGAGGCACGCGCACTTCAAGAGTGGAAAAAGACCTTCAACGATGATCATCGGAGAACGATACACATGATCTCACCTGATTTGGCTCGTGCGGACTTTGCCCACTTCCCGAAGATGAGATCCGGCACGAATCTGGCGCGAAACCGCCGATGGTGTTTGACACGCTTAGAAAAGAACACTTCCAGGACACGTTCTATAAGTAGCAGGAACACTGGGAGCTCTGTATTGCTGTGCAAGGGGACTATTTTGAAGGTGATGTAAACGTAGATAAATAAAGTACTTTCTTGTAAACAGAGCGAGTTTTGAAACTTTTGATACCACCTCACATGCAGATGAATGCTGGGCAGTAGAAATGGAATTGGTTTTTCACTTCTAGGGAATTGCAGACTGGAAAACTTTGTGCAGATGTATATGAAATCTGGAGGCTGCAGAAGTGATCAGGAGGGTTTTCTAAGAAGGACACACTAATATGTGTCAATGCTGAACATGCATATGGAACATAAATACGCTGAGCTGAGCTGAGCTGAATTGGAGATTCCCTAAACACAAGGGAAACGATGGATGAGGGGTTAAAGCAACAGAAAGAAAGAGTGGGTGTGAGTTACAGAGAAGAGAAGAAGGGTCAGAGGACCCAGGAGCTACGGGACGGGAGAGAAGGAGAGGTCAGGTCTCACGTGGCATGAGAAATGAGACTTCCTCTGCGGGCGGACATATGTGTCATGCTGCCCCCCCCGGGCCCCTCTCGTTTCCGTTTGACCCCGGTGCGACTTGTTAGTGCTCCGACGCCATCTCCAGACACTGTGATGCTAACGAATGCTGACAGGTTTGTGCAGGATCTAATGCGTACTGACAGAAGAGATGGACACTGGACGTCGGCTGACCGGGAAACACAGCTGGGAAACATTCGGTGAAAAGGGATAGTCTGTGTACACGTATGTGAAAGTGCGACGTCTCGTAAATGCCGCGTCGCTTCCTGATTGGTGAATTATGGTTTCAGTAGAGCACCCTATAAAAATGCGCCGGAAAGGTTTTAAAACAAGGGACACTTACAAGAGAAAACAAGAGCCGTGTTTCATTTAACACACATTTCTAATAATTAAATTGTTTGTTGGATAATAACATAATCACAGCTCCATATATAACTCTTTGCAAGACTCATCATTCAATTCTTAACCTCAATACAACTATTTACATTATTGGGTTTTAATATAATGGTTTATTCCTGAGCGCTCAATACGTTTTTTGTAACCGCCAACATTTCAACTAGAGGTCGACCGATAGTGGATTTTACAGATACCGATAGATCAGTTGGATCGTACTCGCCAATAATCGATTAATCATCCGATAGTTTTTTTTAAATGGATGAAAAAAAAACCTATAAAAAACAAATGTAAACAACACCATGTAAAATATTTATGAACTTTTTTTACAAAAATAAAACATGAAAAAAACAGTACTAAAAAAAATAATAATACAAACATGCTAATTAACATATATAATATAGCCCTCTCCTTGCAGCACGCAGTCTCACGTGTAAAAACAAAAAGCATGTGGTGTCAGTGTGGTCTCTAGATCTAAAAAGGCTAATTGATGGAGAATTGTTCGCTTGTAAATTCCACCAAAAAAAAAAAAAAAAAAACAGGAAACCACCTGCTAATGCTTTGCGTATTAGTATTGTGTATAGTGCATTTCATACAGCATGAAAAGTGCTGTAATTTCCTGCTCAAAATGTCCTGTATTTAATGCTTAGCCCTGAGAATGTAACCCTAATGTAACTATTTCCAGAAAAATATAACTGACAATTGCACCATTTCATGTGTCTGCAATCTGATGTCACGGCGTACCGTTCTGAAGCAGCTCCTCCAGGTTGTCGGGATTACGGGCCAGCTGCAGAATAAGCGTGGCTCCTCTGATCTTCTCTGGAACGTCCTCGTACAGCAGCTCCACGTAATAGTCGATGCTGTTAATATTGGCCTCCTCGTCCAGCTGCGAGATCACAAGAGAGCGCAGGTCAGAAAATCCACTAGAAATACTAGAACTAGAAATTCACTGTCAGAGGTTAGAAATGAGAAACTGTGATGCTCTTGAGAGTTCAGAGGTTTTGGTCATTCGTTTAATATGTCCATTTAGTGAACTTCATGAGCAAAATAAAGCTTTCATACTCAATTAAAGTCATATACAATTACGATGTTATTTTTAATCTATTTTCTATTCGAAGTGTGCCAGAAAAACCCCTGCACAATGTGACACTATGCCACCACCCCTATGCTTCACAGTCGGGATGTTGTTCTGGTCAAAAGCCTGTCTTTTTCCGTTTCATTACAGTCAGACAGTTATATTTTCGTTTCATCTGACAGAGAATGCTCCTCCGAAAGACTGGCGATGACATGTAAACTTCAGCCTGGGATTTTATTTTTCATTCAGCCATGGTGAAGGAGAACTTTCTACACAGATGCTTTTACCAGGTCCATTGTTCTTCTTTGGGAGTTCATTTAAAACAAAAGTCCCCAACCACCAGGCTGCAGATGGGTACCAGACTATGGCCTTATTTAGTACGTACGAGGCCTATGTATTTAGATTTTATCGACTTTCGTGGTCTGCAGGGTATTTTAATTTTAAAAACGACCCCTTCTGCCTATGCCAACGTCCTGCTCTTGTTTCAATCAGAGTTTACAGTATGAATCAATAATATTAACTGTGCGGAAAAATGACTGGTCTGTGGGGCAAAAAAAAGATTAAGAAACCCTTAATTGAAACATGCAGATCCTCATTTGTTCATAACTAGAATTGAATTTATGTCTGTGTGGTTTTAAGAATTTATAGTTACTTATAGATAATTTTTTTTAACAAAGTCCACCCAGGGAAGTGGCTCTGGGTTACTAATCAGAAGGTCGGAGGTTCAAGCCTTAGTATCGCTAAGCTTCCGCTAATGGGCCTTGAGCACTTCCCTTAACCCTCTGTGCATAATGGCTAATTCTGCACTCTGACCCCCTATTATCGTTAGGATATGCCAAGAAAGATTTTCACTGTGCTGTAATGTTTATGTATAATGTATATAATGTACATTCTTCTGAAAAATCACAAATTCTTTGTCTGAGCTAAGGTCAGTTTTAGCTGGGGTATTAAAGGCAAAAAAAAGGCTAAATAAAGGTCCTTTTATAGCCACAGGTGATTCTGACAATATCTGAGCAATTCTGAATGAATGGCGAATGAGAGGCTTCTAAGATCATACAATTACTGAAATCTTCCAGACGGTTTAAAGTGTTGATGCACTGCGATTCTGATATATTACATTAAAAGCTGAAATACATTTGTCTCAAATTAAAAGGAAATGCCCTTCTGGACAAACTGTACAAAAAAATAATGAAAGCAAATATAGAAAACTCCATACGCATTTAAACATAACTGCTATACCTCCATGCCTTCGAACGGAGCAGGATCTCTTGGCTTTATCTGCTTCTTCTCGGTTTTTCCTAGAGATTAGAAACCACAAACATTCAGTTTATTGTAATCAAACCAAACGCCAACGCTCACATTAGCTAGTCTTCTGGATATAACGGGAATATACTCTAACCGCACGCGTTCCTTCCTACCTGTAGGTGACTTGCGGTTTTGAAGGTAGAAGAGCAGACGCTCCACTTCTGGGAGCTTGGATGGTGAAATGAGCCTGCATTCCTCCACCACCTTTCGTGCTAACAACCCAATATCCGTGCTGGCATTAAGGCTTTTTAGACGAACACTGAGAAGAGGAACGTTTGCGTTTATTTAATACGGTGGAGCAAAAAAGACAGACTGCAGGAATGGAGTCGTGTCAAATCAACCAAAGCACTTTTCCAACACTGGTGTCCCAGATTTTGTCCCCATTTGTAAAACAATTTGCCCTCAAACAACTTTTACGTAATAAAGAGGGAGCAGAAGATGAAAAAGGAATATGAAGGTTTTATGGAGAAAATGTACCGTAATTTCCGGACTATAAAGCGCACCCAAATATAAGCCACACCCTCTGAATTTTACAAAGATTTTTATTTTGAACATAAATAAGCCGCACCTGTCTACACTGAAACTAATGAACTTTACACAGGCTTTAACGAAAGACAGGGTCTGTTACACGGCTTGTATCTAAACAGTAGCCTACCAAGAAAGTCAGGGTTCAGTTTTTTATTTTGAAGCTTGTGAAACCGGGAAAAACCCCGGAAAAATCCACATATTAGCGGCTTCGTTGTTTAAGCCGCAGGGTTCAAAGCGTTGCAAAAAGTAGCGGCTTATAGTCCGGAAAATACGGTACATGCCTTTATGGCCCCCTGATAACTTCATCTCTGTCGGTGTTGCCATGTAGAATTGAAATTATTACAGACATGCCAAGTTTGAGAACATATTCAGACTCTACATCAAAAAGTTTAAAACTCTACCAAATGTCATGTTCATAACATTAATATTTTCTGGGTTATCAAAAAAAGAAAAGAAAATTACAGCGCATCCGGAAAGTATTCACAGCGTTTCACTTTTTCCTCATTTTGTTATGTTACAGTCTTATTCCAAAATGGATTCAATTCATTATTGTGCTCAAAATTCTACAAACAAAACCCCATAATGACAACATGAAGGTGGTGTGTTTTATCAATTGCAAATTGCTAAAAGAAATAATAATAAAAAGATCACATGTACATAAATATTCACAGTCTTTGCTCAATACTTTGTTGAAGCACCTTTGTCACCAATTACAGCTAAAGTCTTTTTGTGTTTGATGCTACAAGTATGACACCTATTTTTGGGCAGTTCCTCCCATTCCTCTTTGCAGAATCTCTCAAGCTCCATCAGGTTGGATAGGGATGTCTGTGCACAGCCCTTTTCAGATCTCCCCAGAGATGTTCAATCGGGTTCAAGTCTGGGCTTTGACTGGGTCACTCGAGGACATTCACAGAGTCGTCCCGTAGCCACTCCTTTGTTGTCTTGGCTGTGTGCTTAGGGTCGTTGTACTGTTGGAAGATGAACCGTCACCCCAGTCTGAGGTCCAGAGCGCTCTGGAGCAGGTTTTCATCAAGGAGGTCTCTGTACATTGCTGCATTGATCTTTCTATTGATCATGACTAGTCCCCCAGTTCCTGCTGCTGAAAGACATCCCCACAGCATGATGCTGCCATCACCATGCTTTACTGAAGAGATGGTATTGGCCAGGTGATATGCGATGCCTGGTTTCCTCCAGACATGACGCTTGGCATTGAAAAATGTTTCTTCTAATGGTCTGAGAGTCCTTCAGGTGCCTTCTGGCAAACTCCACACAGAGTCGTGCCTTTTACTGAGGAGTGGCTTCCTTCTGACCACTCGACCATACAGACCTGATTGGTGGAGTGCTGCAGAGATGGTTGTTCTTCTGGAAGGTTCTCCTCTCTCCACAAAGAAACGCTGGGGCCCTTTCAGAGTGACCATTGGGTTCTTGATCACCTACCTGACTAAGGCTAATCTTTCCCGATCACTCAGTTTGGCTGGGCAGCTTCGCTGTAGGAAGAGTCCTGGTGTTTCGAAACTTCTTCCATTTACAGATGATGAAGGCCACTGTGCTGATTGGGACCTTCAATGCAACAGAAATTCTTCTGTACCCTTCCCCAGATCTGTGCCTCGATACAATCCTGCCTCGGAGGTCTACATACAATTGCTTGACTTCTTGCTTTGTGCTCTGACAATTATGGGACCTTGTACAGACACGTGTGTGAATTTCCAAATCATGTCCAATCAACTGAATTTACTACAGGTGGACTCTATTCGAGTTGTCGAAACATGATCAGTGGAATCAGGATGCATCCGAGTTCAATTTTGAGTGTCATGGCAAAGGCTGTAAATATTTATGTACATGTGATTTTTTTATTTGTAATACCACCAAGATGGCGGCGCGTGCACAATGCGAGGCCCAGCGTCTCTCCAGATTTTGCGATTTAGCAGCAATTTCTCCATCAACAGCAAGTTTATTCACGCAGAACAGGCTTGCACACATCTCATACAGCCGAGAAGCATTACTAGACATCGGCAATACTCACAGACACGGACTTTCAACGGACTTTGAACTCCCTCGGGAAATTGTCCGAACACCGCGGACCGCTGATCCAGCTCGGCCGACAGCGAGACCACAGCGCCGGCGGCTAGACCGTAAACAAAGGAGGGGGAAGCGAGGCGGCATCAGGGCTAAGCTAAGGCTAAACCCGCATCAACCATCGATTCCAAGCGTCTTCCTTGCCAATGTACGGTCTCTTGCTAATAAAATGGATGAGCTGCTGCTCCGGATATCATCACACAAACGGATTAAGGAATGTAATGTCATGATTTTCACGGAAACATGGCTCAACAACAACATTCCCAGCAGCGCCATTGAGCTCGGGGGTCGCAGTGTTTTTCGGGCGGACAGGACGGCAGAGGACTCTGGTAAACGCAGAGGTGGAGGTCTGTGCATTTATGTTAACAACTCATGGTGCACGGACTCTACTGTTACTGAAAGTCATTGCTCTGTTCATTTAGAGTATTTGATGATTAAGTGCAGACCCTTTTATTTACCGAGAGAATTCTCAGCCATTGTTGTGACTGCTGTGTACATTCCACGGATGCTAATGCTAAGCTAGCTATGGAGGAACTGCATGCAGCTATCAGCAAACAGCAGTCTGCACATCCTGAAGGAGCTATCATTGTCACTGGAGATTTCAACCACTCCAACCTGAAATCTGTTTTACCAAAATTTCACCGCAATGTCTCCTGCTCTACTAGAGGACAAAACACTGGACCAGGTATACACAAACATACCTGGGGCATACAGCCATTCCCTCCCCACCTGGGTCAGTCTGATCACCTCTCTTTGTTCATGCTACCCAAATACACACCACTGATCAAACGTGTGAAACCAGCTGTGAGGACAGTAAAGGTATGGCCAGAGGGGGCCATTTCTTCTCTACAACAACAGTTTCAGGATACTGACTGGAACATGTTCGCTTCACAGGCCACACTGGACTCTCACACAGACATGGACAGTTACACATCATCTGTTTTGGACCATATTAACACGTGCATTGACAATGTCACTACTGTCAAACACGTGAAATGCTTTCCTAACCAGAAGCCGTGGATGAACTCTGAAGTCCGTCTCCTGTTGAAAGCAAGAGATGCTGCCTTTAAATCTGGCAGTGCGGAGGACTACAACAGAGCCAGGTCCAACCTGAAAAGGGGCATCAGGAAAGCAAAGCTCACATTTAAACGCCACATAAAAGAGCACTTCCACAACTCTGACCCCAGACGCATGTGGAAAGGCATCCAGTCAATCACGGACTACAAACCCACAGCTCAACCAACCAGTAGTGCCTTCCAACCGAACAAACTTAATCACTTTTTTGCTCGTTTTGACCAAAGCACAGGACATTTTACACCAACCACGGACTCTGCTACTGCTTACAGCCCACTTTCAATCTCAACAACGGACGTCTATTCAGTGTTCAGCAGAGTGGATGCACGAAGGCAGCTGGCCCGGACAGCATACCGACGTGTTCTCAGAGCATGCGCTGGACAACTGGCACAGGTTTTTACTGACATTTTCAACCTGTCACTGGCCCAAGCCATGGTACCTACATGCCTGAAGACCACTACTATCATACCAGTGCCTAAGCACTCAGCTGCTAAATGCCTGAATGACTTTCGCCCGGTTGCACTCACCCCATTGCTATGAAGTGCTTTGAGAAACTGGTCCTGAATCACCTCACTGCGGGCCTACCACCTACACTGGACCCATACCAGTTTGCCTATCGCCCGAACAGGTCAACAGAGGATGCAGTTTCCACAGCTCTTCATTCTGCTCTCACCCACCTGGATAAAAGCAACACGTACATCAGAATGCTGTTCATTGACTTTAGCTCTGCGTTCAATACAGTCCTCCCCACTGTACTGATCACTAAGCTCAGTGAACTGGGTATCTGCACCTCCACTTGCAGATGGATTCTGGACTTTCTCACCAACAGACCTCAATCTGTCAGGTTGGGAAACCAGGTATCCTCAACCCTAATTCTGAACACTGGCATACCGCAGGGCTGTGTTCTGAGCCCACTGCTCTACTCCCTGTTCACCCACGATTGTGCTCCTCTGTATAACTCCAACATCTTCATCAAGTATGCAGATGACACCACCGTGGTCGGCCAGATCGACAACAACGAATCGGCCTACAGGAAGAGATCCGTAATCTGGCAGCATGGTGTGCCACCAACAACCTGACTCTCAACGCCACAAAGACCAAAGAGCTCATTGTGGACTTCCGAAATCCAACAGCAGGAGACATCTACCAGTCAACATCAATGGAACCGAGGTAGAGCGAGTCTCCAGCTTTAAGTTCCTGGGAGTTCACATCTCTGAGGATCTGTCCTGGCAGCAGAACACGTCAGCTCTGGTAAAAAAAGCACAACAACGCCTGTACTTCTTGAGAAGTCTCAAGAAATCTCATCTGTCCTCGGGATTTTAACGAGCTTCTACCGCTGCATCATTGAGAGCATCCTGACCAACTCCATCACTGTATGGTACGGAGGCTCCACTGTGTGTGAACGTAAAGCACTGCAAAGGGTGGTCAAAACCGCCCAACGCATCACTGGCACCCAACTACCTGCCATTGAACACCTTCACCACAGCAGATGTCTGCGCAGAGCTCACAGCATCATCAAGGACTCTTCACATCCCAGTCATAAACTGTTTAACCTCCTTCCATCACGAAGGAGATACAGAAACTTATGCACCAGAACCAGCAGGTTCAGGGACAGCTTTTTCCATCCACCATCACACTACTGAACTCAACACTACACCGCTAAATCACTACAAAACAAACATAAACAAAAGACTGTATATAACCTCTGTACAATACATGTACATACTTCATATTATATCTTTTCACTCCTCATTACATCTGCACTTTTATATCTGTATGTATATTTATCATTACTGTACATTCTGCCCAACATTTCACATTAATCTGTGTATATAATGTATGTGTATATATTTATATATATATATTTTTATATATAGTAGACTGTTTATTCAGCTTGCTACTCCTTAATGCCATAATCTTGTGATCTGTAACCTTTCATTTCTGCACATTTTCTTAATTACTGTACACCTTTATATTTATTCACTGTACTTCTGAATGTCCACACATCTCTGCACTGAAATAGCCTTTATATTTATTCACTGTATATACTTCATATATATACCACTGCTGTAAATATGCCAGATAGTTATCTGCACTGTAAATATGCTAGATATTTATCTGCACTTTTGCACGACTGCTACATTTTGCACTTCTGGTAGATGCCAAACTGCATTTCGTTGCTGTGTACCTGTACAATGCAATGACAATAAAGTTGTATCTATCTATCTATCTATCTATCTATCTATCTATCTATCTATCTATCTATCTATCTATCTATCTATCTATCTATCTATCTGCAAAGATTTGAAACAAACTTCTTTCACGTTGTCATTATGGGGTTTTGTTTGTAGAATTTTGAGGAAAATAATAAATTGAATCCATTTTGGAACAAAACTGAAAAAACGAAGAGCTGTTAATGCCTTCCGGATGCGCTGTAAGGGCAAATGTCTCAATGTGTGTCGGTTAAATTTTTAAATGGCTGAGTGACAGTAGACTCCAAGACTATGGGTTTTTGTTCTTATGTCTTTATTCTAACATGTTTAAAAAAGTATTTTTTGTGATGGTCTGGTCCATTTGACATGGAATCACCCTACTGAAAACTCATCCATAGACGTGTCTTACATTTTCTGACACGCCTTGCGTTCTCCGAGCATCGGGCCTCCCATTTCCCCCACGATAGTCGCTTCCACTTCATACTGGACAATAAGGGCTTTCTCTGTAGGATGGACATCCAGACTGCCTCCTTTGACTTTCCTGAGAACCATGAACACAGTGTTAAAGAAAATGCTAAAAAACTAAGCATTTTAGGAAATTTTTTTAACTTGGAAACTCGTTCATTTAATGGATCAGGCCAGTTACACATTAAGCATTATCAGAAAGCTGAATAACAGAATATCAATGCCAAATGTTTTTTTTATTTAGCAACAATATCCCTAATGATTTTTCAACAGTACCTACATTCATTATTCATAACATTCAAACAATTACTGACTGTGACAGACTTAATGAGTAAGTCTGTGGGTTATCACATTTTGGAGTGCGTGTGTGTCTATTAGTTTATTTAGACAGTAATACAGCTCACTTCTTGCTGTCCTGAATGTTCACAACCACAGTCACCCTAAAGATGCCCATGTTTTTGAATAATCTCACCTAAATATTGTACATAACCACTGTAATGCCCCATCCTTACACACTACAGCCATGTAAAAGTATCATGATTTAAAGCCTGGTTTTCCCACAAGCGTTCTGCTTCAATGCATCAGTCACTATACAAGTATCTGCTCAGCTGGCTGTGTGTGTATGTGTCGTGGCCTCATTATTGCACTTAGAAGGAAGCAGATCAAATGTCTTAATGCATTTGGAATATATGTGAGCTCTCAATATGAAACCCTCAAAGCGGTCAATGCCTGTGGAAGACCCTAAAACACTGTGCCTGGTGAAAAATATTCCCTTTATAACAGATCAAAAACATCTCCAACAGGTAGAGCTTTATCCGTGTCAACAATTAAAAGAAAAAAAATCGCAAGAGTAAGAACAAGAAATGTATTAAAAGATGTAAACATATACTGTTTTCATCAGATGCCTTTTATCCAGAGTGATGTATAAAAGAAAAATAGATTAAGTGTTTGATTAAGTGTTTTAGGAAGAGGTGGGTCTTTTGATTAAATATCAAACATCTAGAGGAAGTTCATTCCATCACAAATAAATTTACCAGGTAAGCTTCAAAATGACAAAACAGATTAAATCAGTTCTTGAAAAATGGACATACGAGGCAAAGATCTTGCAGCAGAATGATGCAAAAAGAAGAGTAAGGAGATGGAAAAGAACTGCTCATGATCTCTGCACAACCATTTATGGTGATGCAACTGTTGATAAAAGGAGGAGGATTTAACCTGAAGTGTATCAGGACAAACACCCGAAGCAATTTTCGCAAAATGTCAAATTCAGAGGATAAACAGGCATCTGATGTAGTTTGGGTTCGATTTCAGGCAGTGAAATCCTACATATAGGATCAATTATTTATAATTTTTAATGGAAACAAACAATTGTATGTATAAAAAACCGTTCAATTAATGTCCAAAATATGTAGAGCTGCTGTACATGCACCATATCATATAAAATAATAAATAAATATAATCATCTAATGAACCCCTTGCTCTATTTGTTTGTATTTATTTATTTATTTTGACAAAATTGGCTCTTTGGGTCCAAATCAAAATATAATTAGGATCCGAGAAGACAACACACCACCACATCAATGTATTTTTTGGTTTTATTCTTGTAAATTTGACATCTTTATATATAAGTTATAGATATCAAGCAGATGAACCTCCAAATCAAAACCCATCCATTAGCTTGCCATGCTAATCGAGCTAACCAAAATAAAATAAAGACCCTCCGCAAGCAAACTCACCTTTTTAAATATCGGACATCATCCGCCTGCATTGTGCGTGTGTGTTTTATATATCTATATATGAATTTATCTATAAAACAGAGGTTGCATAGGTCTTTACAGTAACACTTGTTTATCTGTGTGTGTTGCTAGGGTGTGTAACCCTATCATTTCCCATCATGCACCCCGTGCTGGTTTGTCTCACCGTTTTATCGCCATCTGCAGGCAGGGAGTCTGCGCCATGTTGCAGGCAGTTGTAATTTAGATGGTTATTCATTTGTTTACGTCACAGAACTTCGGCTGGTGTTTGAGTGTATATGCTTCCGAATAACTTTTGCATAAAAACGACATCTTGCTGGTAAAAAACAAAACAAAAAAACAAGCATGGCTGGTAGATTATAGTTTTACAAAACGTTTGAGACCACAAAATAAAAAAATAAAAAAGTAAAATTGGCAGAATCTTTGGTTGAGTCTCTACTATAGGCAGGTGCCATGACGTTTTTATTCTGCACCACCTCTCACTTCAAACATTTTATTTCCAGTCAGTAGCATTATGGAAACTAACTAATTGATAGAAATGTAGCCAATAAGTGCAGGATTCTAACGATATATGAGAGGATTATATTCCCCACGTGTGTGAGTCTTAGTTTTATTACTCTTTATAAACTCATACTGGTCGAAGCAGCACGGGTTAGTGACAAACCAGGAAGTGATGCAGCTCTCAGTTCGGCACAAACAGCTGTTTATATCATGTGTCAATCAAAAAAGTTGTTTTATTTATTTGATTTGCAAAAAAAAAAAGAGTAACAACAGAGACTTGGAGATCTGCATGAAGATGATGCGTGTGTGTGTGTGAGCCAGACATCAATATGAATGGCTATGACTGTAAAACAATAGCTTGTCTGCCTACCTGGCCATCAATATGAATGCCAACTCAATATCAATAGCAAAACATGTAAAACAAACCCTTTAATAGTCAGCCATTAATTTCTATGCAGACTATATGATAGAGTATGAATGGCCACCTGAGTTTAGCAGGTGGCTCTCAAACAGGGGGAGGGAGAAAAGGATCGGACATAGTCTCGGATAAATGTTTGTGGGAATCTTATTTGTCATGACCAGTTTTGGGCAGTAACGCATTACTTTTTGGTGTAAGTAATCAACAAAGTAATTGAGTTACTTTTTGAATAAAGTAACGAGTAACTGTAACTAGTTACTATTTTTTAGTGACGAGCACAACATTGGTCATGACAATCTTCATAACATTTGAAATATAAACTCATTAGCCATTACTTTTCTGGATTGCTCCAGGACTGATTTCATGTATTTACATAAGACGAAATGAAAATTTATTTCAGGATTTTATTTTTCCTTACTTTATCATCTATAACTTAATTTCTTTTGAGCAATATCAACTTTGATGATTGACAGTAAAGCTTAAAGTGTCTTCTTTCCAAAGATATCTAAATTGTGTATGTAGCACATTTTTATCAGGAACTGCATTTCAGCTGTGAGTCCCAAAATTTGGTCTGGGTGGGGCGGAGAGGGGCAAACCAGACATAGTCTCAGATAAATGTTTGTAGTAATGGCATTTTTCATGATATCTTTATTCAATTACAAATATAAACTCATTAGCCATTACTTTTCTGGATTGCTCCAGGACTGATTTCATGTATTATATATAAAATAAAAATAATGTTCAATGCAGGAAATGTATATCCATGGCACTTCATCATCTATAACTTAATTTCTTTTTGAGCAATATCAACTTTGATGATTGACAGTAAAGCTTAAAGTGTCTTCTTTCCAAAGATATCTAAATTGTGTATGTAGCACATTTTTATCAGGAACTGCATTTCAGCTGTGAGTCCCAAAATTTGGTCTGGGTGGGGCGGAGAGGGGCAAACCAGACATAGTCTCAGATAAATGTTTGTAGTAATGGCATTTTTCATGATATCTTTATTCAATTACAAATATAAACTCATTAGCCATTACTTTTCTGGATTGCATCATCACTGATTTCATGTATTTACATAAGACGAAATGAAAATTTATTTCAGGATTTTATTTTTCCTTACTTTATCATCTATAACTTTCTATAATTTATTATAATTATAATTATTAACAGTACCATCATTATGACATGACAGCTACAGAAAGCTTAAAAATGATAGAGAAATACAGTATAATAGTGATGCATCACAGACAGGAATCTCATGCAGCCAGAATGAATGTCATTACTAAAGCAAGAAAAACAATTAACACTATTCATCATGTCTCCTTTTACTGTAGCCACAGCTGCAACACACCCAAATATCATCACTAGAAGAAGAAGCGATATTAACCTGGGTTTTCCATGGGTTTTCTCAGTGCATTACAGTTTTCCTAGGGAGTTGAAGTTAAGGCAAATTGTGTTTTTGTGCAAATTCTACAGAAAAATCACACACTTCATGAAAAAGCTTAACAATTGTTTTTAACTGTTTTGCCCGACCTTTTCTCACGATGTCAGCGTATTTTGGGGGGTGTGTGAGACGGTTGGTGTGTGTACGCGCATGAGCCAGAAGACGTACTGCCTGAGACACCAAAACAGACACGAAAACCGAAAATAAAAGTGGCTGTGAAGCCTTTACACCTGACCTGTTGTGGCGTTCCTTCTTCCCGCATTTATACGCTCTCCCACAATATCAAATGTTGAAAGTTAGACATTTTAAAATGTCATGCCAAATATTGGCTCATTTTGGATTTCATGAGTGCTACACATTCCAAAAAAGCTGGGACAGGTAGCAATAAGAGGCCGGAAAAGTTAAATGTACATATAAGGAACAGCTGGAGAACCAGTTTGCAACTTATTAGGTCAATTGGCAACATAATTGGGTATAAAAAGAGCCTCTCAGAGTGGCAGTGTCTCTCAGAAGTCAAGATGGGCAGAGGATTACCAATTCCCCCAATGCTGCGGTGAAAAATATTAGAGCAATATCAGAAAGGAGTTTCTCAGAGAAAAATTGCAAAGAGTTTGAAGTTATCATCATTTACAGTCCATAATATCATCCAAAGATTCATAGAATCTAGAACAATCTCTGTGCGTAAGGGTCAAGGCCGGAAAACCATACTGGATGCCCGTGATCTTCGGGCCCTTAGACGGCACTGCATCACATACAGGAATGCTACTGTAATGGAAATCACAACATGGGCTCAGGAATACTTCCAGAAAATATTGTCGGTAAACACAATCCACCGTGCCATTCGCGGTTGCTGGCTAAAACTCTATAGGTCGAAAAATAAGCCATATCTTAACATGATTCAGAAGCGTGGGCGTTTTCTCTGGGCCAAGGCTCATTTATAATAGACTGTGGCAAAGTGGAGAACTGTTCTGTGGTCAGACAAATCAAAATTAGAAGTTTTTTTGGAAAAATGGGACGCCATGTCATCTGGACTAAAGAGGATAAGGACAACCCAAGTTGTTGGTCTCTGATTGTATGGGGTTGCATGAGTGCATGTGGCATGGGCAGCTTACACATCTGGAAAGGCACCATCAATGCTGAAACGTATATCCAAGTTCTAAAACAACATATGCTCCCATCCAGATGTCCTCTCTTTCAGGGAAGACCTTGCATTTCACAACATTTCACAACATGACAATGCCAGACCACATACTGCATCAATTACAACATCATGGCTGCGTAGAACAAGGATCCGGGTACTGAATCATAAAGAGGAAGATGCGACAAAGAAGACCTAAGACAGTTGAGCAACTAGAAGCCTGTATTAGACAAGAATGGGACAACATTCCTATTCCTAAACTTGAGCAACTTGTCTCCTCAGTCCCCAGATGTTTGCACAGTGGTAAACATGGCCTTTTCCCAACTTTTTTGAGATGTGTTAATGCCAAGAAATCAACTTATTTTTCCCTTAAAATTATAAATTTTCTTAGTTTAAACATTTGATATGTCATCTATGTTGTATTCTGAATAAAATATTGAAATTTGAAACTTCCACATCATTGCATTCTTTTTTTATTCACAATTTGTACAGTGTCCCAACTAAAAAAAAATATTAAAACATATGCCAGTGATTCTGATAGAGCTTTGGCAAACAAAGAAGGCTCTATTTCTACTGTAGATAAATGTGACCCACCCAAACACTTCTGAGAAATTGCAGGATCTAGGTCTGGTTAGCTATCCACCAGTTCAGACTGGTCTATCTGGTAGATCATTGTTCCTATAACTGACCAAATGTAGCTTTAGTATTATTAATTCAAGAATTTTTGTTTCTCAGCAAGTCTACATCTACTGACATGACTGTGAACACTTTCAAAAATGTATATTCACTATAAAGAATGTGGACAACTGAACACCCCCATCTTCCCCAAAATGATACCCAAAGCGTTCCTGCGTAAAGATGCCCCTGTACCCAAAGCCATCTCCATGAAGACACGGTGTGTTAGAATTGGATTAGAAAAACTTTACTTTCCTGAACCTCAATCCAACTGAACACCCCAGACCTCCTAACCAAAATCACTACCTGATCTCTTGTAGCTGAATGATCACAAATTCTCTATGCTCTTCTGGAAAGCCTTCCCAGAAAAGTGGCGCTTAATATAGCAGGCAAGGGGGAATAAATCTGGAATGGCGTGTTTAAAAAGCACATGATTACGGCGGTTAGATGTCCACGTATTTTCGGCTATACAGCGTAAACTTCTTTAAGCCTAAAATTATTGGTGAACATGATCGTGGCTTCTCTGTAACAGATCCAAATCTTAGGAAGTCTGTAATTTGTTATATTGGACATCCAACATTGCTGAGGGATTCCTCCTCCAGACAATTATCCTAAGTGATTCACCAAAATTGTGGTATGCAGCTCAACAAGAGGAGAACAAGGGTTGTCTATGTAGTCCTACGGTCACAATGGTGTTTGCAATGCTCTAATCATCTCCCTGAACGGGTGTAGATGTGTCAAATGGTTTACTGAAACAGAACAGCTTGGTTACACTGTGTGTGTTCATACTGTCTCTGTACCAGCATGCCAGAAGCCACTGACATCTGACACTAGGTATATACACACACACACACACACACACACACACACACATATACACACACACACACACACACACACACACACACACACACACACACACAAACACACAAACACACACAACAAGAAGGAGATACTAAAAATGGCCACTACACATCTGCAGAGAGCTTTCAGCTGTCGTGTTTGACTTCAACAGGCAGTTTTGTCTTTCTTTTTGGACGATCTTTCCCACTCCTACATGTTACTTAGAAACCTAGACATGAAGCATGTGACCTGTTGATCTCCAGAACCCTCGGGAGAAAAAAGAAGATCTGTCTGATCAGATATGAGCTACAGAGACACAAATAGCAGCACCAAGACATCTTCAACATCTTAGAAGAAAATCCATCAAGAGGTGTTTTTTTCAACTCACAGACTCTCTATTCTAAGTATTGTACTCTGATTTGATGTCCATCATGGACTTCAGTAGGACACATCAAGCGTTCCGAGAACGATGGGAGAAGACCGATGACGAACTGTGCAAAAACAGCATGTCGCTTCACCTGCACAATACGCTCAGGCATGAGTTCTTCGCCAGCTACCTTTACCTGCTGGAGCAGATACCTCTGGGTAGGTGCCAAACATCTTAGATGAACTTTGCATTAAAAGATTGAACAAAAATTATGATTTTATCATTTCGAAATCCTTTCTGAATTTTATTTGTTGGTCATCTTGACCTTTGCTAACTGGAAACGACACAAATATATAAGTAAAGTGATACGAACGAAACATATGTCTCCATGTAAAAGCGTAAAAAGTATTCAAGCTCAAACTTTTTTCTCAGTGCCACGGGTCACTGTTACTATTTCTGTACTCCACACCACTTTCCTCAAATTTCAGCATTCATTCCCATTGCCAGTCGTGTGACCCGCATCTCAAATTTCTCCTCGATGACAGACATGCTCATCTAATTTCTGACGAGAAGCGTTTTGATGCATATCACTTGACGATACTTCTTTAAGACTTCAATACAACCAATCCATTCAGTGTCTTTCTGTCATGTGGTCAATATCTCTGTACCACAGCAGTAATGAGAAGGTGGGAAGGCATTTTCCATCGCAGTGCAACACTGATTAGCTTAGATTAATGTAGACATTTAAATGCATTATCTTTTCTATTGTTCCAATCGAGAGATGGATTTGTATGGCAGATGTGCTGCATAATTGATTTAAAACTGCGTTTACTGTAAAAAATACATTTAACCTGCATTTTTTTGGGGAAGGAGTCTCCCGTGTCAGTTTACTGTAAAGCAATACATTTTAATTTACAGCACAAGTAAGTTTTTAAGACAGAAGCATTTGTACTTTATGGTCAAGAAAGAGAAAAAATAATGGCTGATGAAGTGATTATAAAGAATTAAACTGTTTCAAATAGGATTCAGAACAATAAACATAAATGTAAATGAAAATAAAATGCATGGTTTTCAATAAATACTGTGTAAATTATGTTTGCTGGGAAATCAATGTGGTATAAGAGGAGAAAATAACTTTGAGGCGGTAACGCTGTTGCGGTTTGTTTCTTAATAAATGCTTGTTCTGGTTGTAATTGTCTGTCTATATACTTAGCTTTTTGGATTATTATATTACTCTGTGTGTGCTCAGTGAGACTTGATAATATTGTGGCCTAATTTTACCTGTACATTCGTCCCTCTCCAGTGAAACTATACACCGTGACCTGCGAGTACATCAAGGGAGAGAAGCAATTCTACTACAGGGCCCAGAATTTTTACAAAGATGTACCGGCGTCAGAGGAGGGTATGATGGGAGGTTTTGTGGAGATCTCAGAGGTGGACCTTGAGGGTTCCAGACAGTTCCTGAAGAAGTTTGTGGTATGACATTTTAAGCATCACTTACAATAATACAGCAACCATGTTAATGTTAATATAGCACCTGAACATAGATTCATATGTGTTTTTTTGTACGTCCCATTCCACAATTAATCACCATGTTCGGTTTTTATAGTTTATAGAGTGTACTTCTGGAGAGTTGTGGAAATTTTTTCAGCCACATGGGTGTTAGTAAAGTCAGAAGTAGGTGTAGTTGTAGGTGAGGAGGCAGCGTTCACAATATGAAATACAAATGTAATTAATTACGCGACCATACACAGTACAATGTGCAGTAAAATGCTTGAAATGATATGAATTAAGGAGAAGAATAAAAATAATAATAAATTAGAAATTAAAATTAAATAAAGAAGAATTTTGTAATGTTTAAAAAAAATTAACATTTAATTTCTATTAAAAATAAAAGGTCAGTGTAGTCAGGGTTGTGCAATATGTTCAATAACCTGCCTGTAATAATTTGATTGTACTATAAGTGTGTGTACTGTTTAATAATGGGGCATGTGAAGTGCAGTAAATAAACCCATCCCATTCAAACTCATGTTCAAAAGAACTGCACACTTGGCATGCGGTTATTCTTATTTACCACAAATAAAATTTAGGCTAAACGAAAATAGAATCTTCTTGACTTTTCCGGGTTTTGCTTAAATGCTGGTTTAATTGCTAGTTTACCGAGCATGTACAGGATTTGATTGTAGAAAGGTGTTGATCAGGAGAGAGATGTCTCATGAGAACAACAGAAAAACACATTAATCTAAGAGGAAAGTGAAAAACTTATATGACTGGCTGCTAATCTTAAGGGTGCTGACCAGCCACTTTGAGAGGAATAAATATGTGCCTGCTGATTCATGCAGTTTTCCAATCAGCAGCACAATCAATTAATTTGAACAGTTAAAGACCTGAAATAGACCAGGTGACATTTATCCAGTTTTCATCTGCACCGGTTTGAGTGACCCTCTGCCTGGATGGGAGTGGACGTGAAGGTTTTTTTGGTGTTATGGGATGCTGGGATACATAATTGTGAATGTAAAGTATGGCTCATTCTATGCTAGTAAAAATGCAATTCAATTGATGTTTTTTGTTTTCGACACCATGCTGTGAGACTGCTGTGGGTGAAAATCTCAGTTCCTGTGATACTCAAACCTGCAATCTGGAAACAAACAAACATGCCATGCACACTGAGATCACATGTTCCCAAACATTCACTTACCTGAACTTGCATGATTTTATGCATTCCAACGCCACCACATGGTTGGTTGATTTAATATGAGTCAATGTATCAAGGTCAAATTAGACTTATTTGATTTCTTTTAGCTATATCAGGATGATTTTAAAGCAGAATTGTGTGTACATTTATTTTTGAACACCGGTCTACTGTACAGATTATATTGCCAATGATTTGCGGACATCTGGTAATAAATGTGGTATGTGCTTTTTAAACTTCGTGTTCCACACATAGTCCCAATTTTCCTTTAGAATTCCCTCCACTCTTCTGGGAAGATGTTCCACTAGATTTTTTTCCACTGGCTTTGTGCACAGGGGAATTTTCATGCTCAGGTTTGTATTTCCAAGTTCAAGTGAAAGCAAAATTTTGTTATACTATGTTTAAAGACATCCTACAGAATTTTGTGCCTCCAGGTTGGTGGTAACAGAGAGGAACCACAGGTGGTAGGAACCTGCAATTATAGGCAATTATAATGTATATTAAATATCCTGACAATTTGATTAAACTAGAATAAAGACTTAATCAATTTCTAGTATGTTATGGGAAATGGCGTATAGTTTTTGCTAACACAAGTCAGCATGTCTATACAAACAACTTTGAGTTTCCCTGTTTCTTCTGTGTCATTGTGTTAGGGACCAGGGAAAGCTGATACCAGGCGGGCCCTTGATTGTGGCTGTGGGATTGGCCGGGTGTCCAAAGGGGTTCTGTTTCCTGTATTTGAAAGCATGGAGATGCTGGACATGAGTGAGGACTTCATTCTCCATGCCCACGAATACTACTTGGGTGACTACGCTGACCGCGTGGAGACCTACTACCTCGACAACCTGCAAGATTTCACTCCTTCACTCGATAGATATGACGTCATCTGGATGCAGTGGGTAGCTTGTGAGTGAGTGCATGTCTAATTTACACTGCATTTTGTAAATGGTGTTGCATGGCTTTATGGTTCACTATTGAATGCAGGTTTGGTGGATGTCATTGTCAGTGACTCATGAATCTTGAAGCAGCTGAAACAGGTTAAAGATGATTAAACTAATGTTGAATTACATTCGAAAAAAACGTTTTGCAACTGTTGGTACAAAACAGAGATTTATTCAATGATATCTAAGAATTAAGATATTAATAGTAAAAAACTAAGTTTCATTAGTGTGCTTTGCCCTTCTTAAATATTTTATAATAACTTTTAAGACTCAGGTTGAGTCCAGGTTTACTCCACATGTTTATGTGGGTTAAATTTAGGTTCACCAGGTTCCTCCATCCATATGCAGTCATTTGCAGGGTCTATTTCAACAACACACCTGGGATTGGAACCGGATCTATCGGAACCAAGACCAGGATAAAGCACTTATTGAGAATTACTATATGAATGAATGAAACTATATGAATAAATAAAACTACAGTTAACCCCCGATAATTCGCGGTTCGGAACTTGCGGCTTGGAAAATTCACGGGTTCTCATTTGGAACCTAACTAACAGCAAGTTGCGAATTATTTTAAAATTTGCGGGAATCTGCAGCGGGACCAAATGTTCAGGAAAGTTAGGAATAACATTTTAAACTATGTTTTTATTAACAACTTTCATATTTAAAAAAAAACACATTATTGTGGTAAAGTGACATAATGTCTAGATGAATTCACTAAGGTACTATAGGGGGGTGTCCAAAATTCGCAGATTTTCTGAACTCTTAGAACGTAAACCCCACAATTTCCGGGGACCAGTGTATATGAATGAGTTTGGTGGTTTGCTGCTTGCTGCGCTGCCTGCGTGTGTGTTTGACCAGTAAAATTTTTATCCACTCATAAATATAAAGGAAAGACTGATATCACAAAATGTATTTTAGATCAAAGATATTTGACTTTGAAATGTAGTGAAGTTAAAGTAAAAGTCTCCCCGAAATGGAAACCCATCAGTAAGGTACAAATACTTAAGCTAATTAAGTACAGTAATGAATTACATTTACTTTGTTACTGTTCACCATTGTTAATAATAACATGTGACTTATTAGCACAGGAGCACGAGAAGGATATGAACATTTTTTCTCTCCAGATTTACAGGATTTTTATGAATACTAAATTTCACTTGTAATAATGAATTGCTAATAATTCACTTGCTAATAATGGAAAATCTGAATACAAGCTGCCTGATAAATGAGGCCACACTTGGATGCACAAGTGTCGCAATGTGTCGCTTGTCTGGGAGCAGAGCATGCTAGGTCCGGTCTCGAGGGAGATTGAGCTAACACAACAATGCGAGGATTGAGGAGGGTGCTCCTGCTCTTTGTGGTTCGGCAAGGCAAAGCGGCGTTCAAGAACCTTGGGCTCCCAAGTGGACCTCACAGAGAGGTTGGAGACAGGCTTGTCCCTTTTGCCTCCCTCAACCCAGGTGGTTTCTTCCATTTTGCAAGGAGAGTGCTGAGCTCTACCCCTCTACCTCTGAGGAGGGGGGATGGAGGTCTATGAGCCCCCTGAGACTACCCCTCAGTCAGTCCTTATCGAGGAGCTCCAAAAGGTAGTGAACCGTGCCATTGCCAAGCTAGAGATCGACTGGCTAGGCCTTATCCTTCCCGCCTCTTTAGTCCTCGGATGTCAATGTATTCAATTATAGTTGGACTGAGAGTTTGGTTATGTTGGCGATGCCCTGGATTGAAGAGACGTTGGCTAGCTATCTCTTCCCTTGTGATGCGTCCTCTCTTAAAGCCCCAGCCCTGCCCACCAAGCCCCTGAGAACCACCTTGGTGCTGGTGGGCATAGCTGTCTGCACACCAAGACTGTGCTGCAGGCCTATTAGTCCGATCTGCTGCAGGAGCTAGATATGGGAAATGTTTCTGGTGGTCAGGAAGTCTGTGAGCTTAGCTGTGCTACAAACCTAGCCCTTAGGGCTACCATAGAGACCGGTTCTTGTCCACCCTCGTCTCAACTGAGAGACACATTTGGTTCACCCTGTCGGATCTTTCCGATAGGGATAGAGCTGTGCTCCTGGATGGCCCGCTGGTGCCGACTGGCCTGTTCTGCGACCCTGTTAATGTGGCTGTCAAACTGTTTAAAGAGGGCACCCCCCGGGAGATGGTGGATCTGAGGTCCGTAATGGTTACGTATTTAACGAGACGCTGCGTCTCTATGTCACATTGCCTGCATCTTCCTTGCCTTTTCAGAAGCTAGCGCTGGTTTCACTCCATGCTCCACTGCTTTTTCACGCCTCGATTTCCATTGGACTGATTATACACGTGATTCAGAGCGTAAACAATGCGGAAGCGTTCCCAAAGCATATTTGTTTTTCCATTCCTGTATACAGGAACTTAATGGCAAACATGTAAAGCTTTTCATTTCTATTATGGCCAGGTCACCTGACTGATAAAGATCTGCTGGAGTTCTTGATTCGCGCAAAGCAAAGCCTAAGGCCCAATGGGGTCATCATTCTAAAGGATAACATGGCACGGCAAGACTGCAGACTAGACCCTGTTGACAGCAGCCTCATCCGCCACCTGGACATCATGAAGAGCATTATCCAGAAAGCCGGCCTCACCATCCTCGACACGCAGAAACAGGAAGGCTTCCCTGAGATCATTGTGCCCGTGTGGATGATTGCCATGCAGTGAGCTGGCATTATGTTTCTATTTTAGGGGAAAGCATTAGAAACTATATCTGCATACTATATCAATAAATTATACTTGGGCTTTTACAGTGAATGTATTGTTTTACATTGAAAATAGCATATTTGTACTCATAGCTAGCTTTCCAGAATTAGCATATCTTTATTTATTCTAGTAGTATGTTTTATGTATGTAGAAATAACATGTCTGCATAGCACCTGTATGTGACTGATTATAGAACGGTACCAGTGTCTTATGCATACATTCTAATATTTGATTATCTAAAGGCCTGGGGTGATTTAATTCTATTTATTCTGAGTATAAACACTGTCGGTTGAATTACATTATTGAAATTTAATTTAGCAAAACTAATAAGATGATTAATTTTCTTATTATGGGAAAAAAAAATGAACATTCCTATTTTTAATTAGAAAATATATAGACATAAACAACTTTCATATATATATATATATATACACACATCTCATCATTGCAAATTTCCTTTATTTTATAATTTTTATCAGTTACATCTGCAGAATGTCAGCAATGATATAAGCTTTGTATTCATTATTTAACAGTTCATACTGAGTAAAAATGTTTGTTTTATTGTTCATTTGAATTGTTATTGTGTTTCTAGTCCTTAAACAAAAGCTGTGATTTTTGTAATTACTTCTTTACAAATCTTATTCCAAAAAAATTGTGACACTGTTTAAAATGTAAATGAAAACAGAATGCAATGATTAGCATTTGTGGACGACATGGCAAACTGTGTTCACAGACAATGAGTTCTGGAGGTGTTAATTAGTCCAAGCAGTGATTTTCATTAAAACATGATGTTTTAAATGCAGTGCCACCTAAGGGCCCGAAAATTACAGGCATCCAAATCTAAGATTTCGAGATTCTCAGAATCGTTTGATGATATTATGTACTGCAGATGATGATAAATTCAAAGTCATCATAATTTGATGTTGAGGAACAAATATATTTATTAATGTTTTGCAGATTGGTGAAGCTCTTCCCATTTTTATTTCTGAGAGACGCTGCCTCTCTTCGATTCCCTTTTTATACCCAATCATCCTACTGACCTGTTGTCTATTAGAATCAAAATCAGAATCGGGTTTATTGGCCAAGTGTTTCAGCTGTTGGTTCCAGCTGTTGGTACAGCCATAAATAACACTATACATTTAGCTTAAACTATACAAGACAAAACAGACAATATAAGACAATACACACAATTAACAATTATTAAATAGAACTAGAACACAATATACAGAGTATACAACAGATCCGTAATAATAATAATAAGTGTGAGTGCATGTTTTTAAGTATTGTAAGTAAGTATTGTGCTTCAAGTAGGATAAAGTAGTTACTTTAGAACTTTTGTACGCTATACAGCAGTAACAGTGTGTGTAACATATACAGTTCTGATAATGCAGTACTTATAGATATGAAGCAGGGAATATAATTAAGGTTATTAATTAAGGTGATTGCCTGAGAAAAAAACTGTTCTTGTGTCTATTAGTTTTGGTGAACAAAGTTCTATTGCGCCTGCCAGAAGGGAGGAGATGAAAGAGGTTGTGTCCATGGAGCGAAAAGACAATGGTGATTTTTCCTGCCCAGTTTCTTGTTCTTGTATGGTAGTGGGCAGTCCTGGAGAGTGGGCAGGGGAGCACCAATGATTTTTCTGCTGTTGTAACTGTGTGTTGCAGTCTGTTCCTGTCCTGTTTTGTTGCTGCTCCAAAACAGATGGTGATGAATAGATTTAATGACTGCAGTGTAGAACTGCATCAACAGCTACTGTGGCAGACCATACTTCCTTAATAGGCATAGAAAGTACATCCTCTGCTGGGCCTTTTTTAAATAGAGTTTATGTTGGACTCCTATTTCAGGTCTTGGGAAATGGTAGTTCCCAGAAACTTGAAGGTCTCCACAGATGACACGGATGCTGGATATTGTGTAGGGAAGTATTGATGAGTGTTTCCTAAAGTCCACTACCATCTCCACAGTTTTGAGTGTGTTTAGGTCTTGCTTGTGTTTAGGTCTCGCTTGTTCTGACTGCACCGTAGCATCTGCAAATTTAAGGAGTTTAACAGTTGGGTCACTGGATGTGCAGTCGTTATTAAAGATGGAGAATAGCAGTGGGGACAGGACACATCCCTGAGGAGCACCAGTGCTGACTGGAAAGATCTTTTAGGAAAGATTGAAGTGGAGAATTTTCAGAATTATTGTATTAAAAGCTGAACCGAATTTGACAAACAGAATCCGAGCATATGTTCCTGTGCAGTCAAGGTGTTGCAGAATGTAGTGCAGCCCCATGTTGTGTCATCCACCGATCTGTTTGCTCGGTAGGCAAACTGTAGGGGTTCTGTTCTGTTACATTCTTTAGGTGGGCCAATACCAGCTGTTTAAAGGTCTACATGATGACAGTATCAGCACGACAGGCCTGTAATCTTTCAGTCCTGTGATGGGTGGGTTTCTTGTTGGACCGGGATGATGGTGGAGAGTATAAAGCAGGAGTGGACTTCACACAGCTCAGTGATCTGCTAAAGATATGGGTGAAGATAGGAGCTAGTTGGTCAGCCAGAAGATAGGAGCCAGTTGGTCAATAACCTTATTAGTTGCTAAATGTTTTTCCAGATGTTGCATTTGAATAACATTTACTTTTACAAACTTTGGTTGCCCCATCCCAAATTTTTGAGATGTGTTGCAGCCATCAAGTTAACAATTCCCCTGTATTTTCCTTAAAATTATACATTTCAGTTTTAACATTTGATATGTTTTCTGTGTTCAGTTGTGAATTAAAAATCATAGAATTCTGTTCTTATTTTCATTTTACACAACTTCTTAATTTTTTGCAATTATGGCTGTAGATTAGTATCTCAGTTATTTGGCAGTAGTTTAAGGTTTCAAATCAATAATAATAATAATAATAATAATAATAATAATAATAATAATAATAATAATAATAATAATAATAAAGGGTTAGTAAGTCATACATAATTTGATATTATAAAAGGTCAAATAGGACTTAAAGTAAAATTATTTACAGCAATTAGAAATAAATAAAAATGTGTGATATAGATGAGTGTTAATGCTAATAAATTTAGCACTGATGAAATATTATTCATCTCGTTTTGATATAATTTTGTTTTATTTAGGCAGATAATATATATATATATATATATATATATATATATATATATATATATATATATATATATATATATATATATATTTACTTCTGCTAATAATCATTAAAATATATTTATTAATATCTATGATATAATAATAATAATATATTGGTTATTTATAAATAACATCAATATATTATTATTATTATTATCATCATCATTATTATTTTAAAGACTGTCCTTTTTGACAAAAAAAATAAAAATAAATAAATACATCACAAATAATTTATTTGTGAGTTTGTCTTTTCTTGATCCTAATAAAAATAAGAATCTACCAAAAAAATGACAGTTATGCCCAGAAAAATATTTTGTTTTTGTTTCTCAAGACATGGCAAAGACCACAGTGTTTAGGTAAATGACTCTCAGATGGCTTCTTTAATGTGGAGCATTCATGTGGAATTGTTCATGCACTCGACAGAGAGGCTCCTTTGTGTATCTGCTTTGGAGCTTGTCCAGTCCTGTCAGTTCTCATCCGCATAAAGAGCATCATGGCGTCGCCTCTAATGTTTTGGCGCAAGTCAAAAATCTCCAAAGGTTCCTCTTTGCCATGAATGGATAGTCTGTGGAGAACTTTTTTCTGTCAAAGCTGAGCCTTCACGGCATGACATGTAGTCGGATGTCTAGATGCTGTTCAGTTCCGCTGTGCGTGAACGAAGCTGTTTCTCTTCTAATTCCTCTCGTTTGCTCGCACACACATACACACAATATACACACATACATACAGACCAACTTTTCTGAGGAAAAAAAAAACTTTTTCATCTTCTATGATCAGGCCTAAAGCCAGGTTCGTCCTGGATAATATATGAACAAACAACGACCACATATTCAGAAAAGTTTAGCCTGCCTGGCAATCTGCACTATCAGCTCTAATCTAGCTCAATTTTTAAAGCTGCCAGTCTGGCAGCTATTAAGAGGAGGACCATTAATAAATCCAGTCATATTAGCAGTGAATTGGGCTTGAGTCCAGGCAAAGAGTGAGGTTTAATACCAACAGCACCTGCTTTTCTAAAAACTCCAATAAAAAGACATGGTTATGCTGAGAGATGAGAGACAAGGTTATAATGTATGTAATGTAATTTTTTTAATACTGATAAATATATATACCGTATTTTTCGGACTATAAGTCGCTACTTTTTTCCTACGTTTTGAACCCCGCGGCTTAAACAACGAAGCGGCTAATTTATTAATTTTTCCTGGGGTTTTCCCGGTTTCACAAACTTCAAGCCAAAAAACTGAGCGACATAACATTTGGTAGGCATGTGTACCGAATGCAATCCTATTTTATGTGCAGAACAAAATTTAAATCTTAACTTAGGAACTTATTAAGTGGTCACCGCCTCGCACTTTCAGTGCATTTTTCATTATTATTATTATTAACTTGAAAACATGCCAGGGGTATAAAAAAAGAAACTAGAGTTAGTGCAAAATTAGCAAAATTATATTGAAATAGAGTACTTTCATTTAACAAATAGTAGTAGTAAAAAAAAAAAAATCTAGGTTTTACTATCTTATATTCGTTCTATCTCATCATAGGAAACACTAGATTCTCTGATTCTGACAATATATTCGAACAAGAGCATTTCCTTTGCTGAGATGTCATGTACTTTATGTAAACTGAGTTCATGTGAAATCCATAGAAATACGATCGAATTTTGTTCGCAGAATTTCACTCTGCTTTCTACAAACCATGCATGACGTCAGACTGTTTGGGTACAGTATGTAATATTTAAATTGTACCAATACTGATGCTATAGTTAAGGTACAAATTATACAATTATCAACACACATTCTCAAAACATACCAAATCTGTTATATTTCTTGAGACCATTAGTTCTTAGTGTATTTGTTTTAGATAGATAGATAGATAGATAGATAGATAGATAGATAGATAGATAGATAGATAGATAGATAGATAGATAGATAGTCCTAACAGTACATAAAAAAATATATAATAAAGTATTAATAGATATCTGTTAAAATATTAACTTATTGTATTCAGTCATTAACACATTCAAATTAGAAACCAAAATTTATACTTAAATTTAATGGCAAAAGAGCACTACCATCAATTTCCTTAGTTTTGAATGGGGCATTGAAAAATAACTTGCATTACCTAACTGGTAAAAAAATAAAAACAGTTTGTTTTCACCTCACTAATTCCTTGCTAAGACCTCTCATTCCTCTAGAACTACCATAATGTTTCTTTTGGTTAAATGTATGTATATTAGAATGAGATTTTGAACTGACCCTCTGCAGGGATTCAATCAAGTATTTAAATGTCTTCAGATTCCTTAAAAAAAAAAAAGAGTCTAAAAACTGTTTAGTCTGAATTGATTTGCCGTGTCAAATCGTGAGGCTTCCCAAAGTCAGAGTTGTTTATTGAACAAGCAGACGACTGGGTAAAGGAGGAATAAAATTTAACACAGGTGTACCCCATTTACAATGTTTAATGTTTAAGTGCTTGAGAAAATTAAACACTGATTCTCATTCCCCCCCCACACCTTAGAAATCTAAATGAGGATTAGTGTTTAAATGCTAAATACTCT
Organism: Silurus meridionalis; assembly: GCF_014805685.1. Taxonomy (NCBI): domain Eukaryota; kingdom Metazoa; phylum Chordata; class Actinopteri; order Siluriformes; family Siluridae; genus Silurus; species Silurus meridionalis. The sequence continues at coordinate 8,261,872 of NC_060906.1, read as the reverse complement.
AAATGGGCTACACTTGTGTCAATTCCAAAATCCACCTGTGTCCAATTGTCTGCTTGCTCAATAAACCTCTCTGACTTTGGGAAGCCTCACGATTAAAACGCCAGATCAGATCAGACCTGGGAGCTGCCTGTAAAGCTTCAAGATGAAGTTGTTAGAAGGGGAAAAAAAGCTGGAGAAGGTTCTTAAAACATGCTCATGCTTTGAAGGTTCTTAGGAGCATTGTGAAGTCCAAATTATAACAAAGTGGGAAAAAAACATGGCACAAACCAGACACTACCAAAAATCAGACCAGACTAAACATTGGGGAAAGAAGAGCAATTGTCCAAAAGAATGACCAACAGTCCCATTACAACTCATTTGCTAAAAAATGTGTGCATACTTCAAAATCTTCACAAAGCAGCCAGAAGGAAGCCACCTCTGAGGAAGGCGATGTTAAGCCAGATGCACACTATGAGATTTTGGCCACGTTTTGGTTGTCTGACGTAAATCTTGAAAATAGTAAAAGATTCCTATAATCCGAGGCTAAAATCTGTAGTCTTTGATCGCGAGTTTGACATGTTCACTGACAGACGATTAATTGGCTCCTGTGATAATTTTGAAATTCTGGCAGTGTCACAAGATTTCGAACACTCTTTCCTGCAGTGTGACATCTCCTACGATGACCCTCAAACCAACAACCGATAGGAGCGTCAAACCTGATGATGCAATTGCCGTGGCGACTTTAAACCACCTCAGGGAAGAAATATCTAAGTGAGTCAGGTGGACAGTACAGCAAGAAAAATTACAAGTCTTTTTCTTGTCTTACAGTCTGACATTATGACAACTAAGATGCTGCAGTGTGATATGGGGATCACGTTTGTACAGTCTGACAAGCAGCAATCGTAAAGGACTACATAAATCGCATGGTGTGGTCCCAAAATAAGAAAGAAAACATCATAGATGTTGTGTTCGGATTAAACTAAAGTTTAATCCATTTGATCAAAATGTTTGGCACAAACCAAAATACAGCCCAACACCAAAAACACTATGCGTACAATGCAGCATGGTGATAATAGCATCATTGTAGGAGGATTTGGAGAGTCTGTTAGCATTACAGGCAATTTGAAGGGTAGCGCCAAATTCCATCTGCATTAAAGGAAGAAATATATGTTCCAACAGCACAGTGAGACAAAGCACAGACCCAAAAGAACAAAGAAGTGGCTTAGGAAGAAGGTTTGTGTTCTGGAAAGGCTGAGTCAAAATCTGTAGTATGACCATAAAATTAATGCTCACTAACACTCTCTATTTCATTTGGCACAGTTAAAGGAAATGCGCATCAACGAAGAAAAGAAAATGGGAAAAATCTAAATGTGGAAAGCTCAAAGAGATATATATGTAAATCTGAGATCATTGAAATCTTGCAAAAATGATTTGGAGCTGAATTTAAACTGATAGGGTGGTTTTATTTCTTTTTCATTTATTATTACGAGGATATCTGAACTAAGGATAACGAGGATATCAAACTAAGATGGTGTTTATATTTAATAAAAGTTTGCTTTTTAAAAAACGCTCTTCGAAGTGAATAAATGCAGAGAAACACAGATTTCAGAGATAGATTTGGATTGTACTTAATGTTCAGTCTGCTACAATGCGCTCAGGACCACAAGTTGCATTTAGTCACCATCACTGCACACCTCAACAACGATGAACTGTAATCAATAGACATTCGCTGGCACTTAAATGAGGATGGGTTCCCTCTTGAGTCTGGTTCCTCTTGAGGTTTCTTCCTCTCGCCATCTCAGGGAGTTTTTCCTCACCACAGTCATCACCTTCTCAATCATTAGGGACAAACTTACAAATATAAAGAACAAACTTATACATTCTTCATTACCACGTTATCAGTGTAAAGCTGCTTTAAGACAATGTTCATTGTTAAAAGTGTTATAGACATAAAAATGATTTGAAATGAATTGTATTAAATGTAAATACGCCCGTGTAATATTACATGTTTTCACAGTCCTACGAAAACATGTCATGTGACGGTGCCTGTCCTCGACATTGTCGCAAAGTTTCAAGGAGCCGTAAAGTAAATAAACGGCAGGCATTCGCAGTACAGGGAAGTTTTAATATGTTTCAGTGTGGATGAGCAACATTTGGGAAACGATTAAAAACTATAGTGTGGGCATTTTTTGACGTAAACGCTGTTTTAAAATGTATCCGTATTAGTGAAGCTGTAGTGAGATTTGATCCATTCTATAGGACGTTCGTGGGGTTTATGGTGATGATATGTACCGTTGGTAAATGGTGCTTGGAAAAACTCTATCTACTGACACTCTTCAATGTATGATGGATAACTCAGCAAACAGTGCTAAACCCTGATCCCTGATGAGATCATCCTGATGACAAGTCCCAAACTGAGAAGAAAAAAAATTCATTTCAGCGGAACGTCTTCAAAGATTCTAGTTCTCTTTTGAACATGAAGATATCCTGTGGGTTTTTAAACAATTGAATATGACGCAGCTGTTTTTATTCATATGTTGGAGAAAAACTTGGGCAATACACTCATATAGCTGGAGGCTCTTGGAACTCAATCCCTTCCTTCCACAGGGACACCCCTGAGCTGTTTCCAGGGATGTTAAGTCATGGACACTGCGCTATAAATGAGAACGAGGTATCGTCTGTGGTGATTTGGAGTTGACTACTGCGGTCATAAACGCTCGCTGCATGATGCCTATGGAAAGCATTTAACCTTGTGCTCTTTCTTGCAGCAGATGCTTCATTTCGGCGTCTTCTTTACTAAATCAGGTTCTTTGGTGGAACAGTCATTTAGATAAAAGAGACTGGAAGTCATTACAACACAATATAACATGGAACTACTCTATAAATGGCTGTACTGGAGTACTGACATGCATTCACACTCTAAAACAATTGAATAGTAAATAAATAATAAACATAATTTAAGAAATTGTATTAATAATAATATTAACTGTATAAAAAAAAATGTGGTTATTTTGGAGCATTGCTATACAGGTTTTAAACATTATTTTGGACATGAATCTCTCACGATTTATTTATTATTTATTTTGATCATTACGGCATGGCCAATAATTGTCGAAGGCACATTAATCCAACACATCTTTACACCATAAGCTCTCGGACTTTCCGAGTGTGAAATTAATTCCGCTGACTCTCCCAGTACAGATTTAAGCCACATTTACTACAATTTGTAATTTCTGACATTCACCCATTAAAACAAATTGAAGGTACTCCTTCCACTTGGAAAGAACCTTCACTAAATGCTCACAGCATCCCTGCTAATTACAGATGCACCTCTTACCTTACTTTTGTAAATACAAGTATTTACTTCAGACCAATCAACCATACAAACCCGGTCAAAGCTATAACAATATAGTTCACTGTTTTGAGAAGGAAAATACACATCACTCATTACAGTCAGCTGGCTAGAAAGTGGAAGAAAAAAAAAGCACGGAGGCATAAATGTTTAGTTTTTTTCCCCCTACATTGCTAGTGCTGACTTCTGCAGTATTATTTAAAGCAGATTATACACATTTTGTATAATTTTTTGTAATTATTTACAGGATCTATGCATGGTAATATTCTGGTATTTTTCCTATCTATAAAGTTTTTTTATTACTATCTATCTATCTATCTATCTATCTATCTATCTATCTATCTATCTATCTATCTATCTATCTATCTATCTATCTATCTAATAATTATTATTCATTAATTAGGACTTTTCTTATTCATATATTTATTTATATTTATTAATAAATCAATTAATTAGTGGCGCTGACGTCATTGTATGGAGATCCCAAGGTCCATTGTGAATTTCCACTCGGTAAGTAGAACAGTTCATTAATATAAACGGGAACAATCTTTAAATTTACGAAACAAAAACTGTTCAATCAGGTGAAGAAGTTGTGTTTAGAAGCTGTAGAAGTGAAAGGTAGCAGTTTGGTGATGCAGTAAATCACAGCAGACATTATAAAAATATAACTTGCTGCACCAAATGTGTAGTAGGCATCTATCTATCTATCTATCTATCTATCTATCTATCTATCTATCTATCTATCTATCTATCTATCTATCTATCTATCTATCTATCTATCTATCTATCTATCTATCTGTTTCTATGCTGACTTGCTTTTGAATGATCATATTTTGTTTGGCATATAAATTTAAATATCCTGTCACAGAGTTATAACTTTGAGGCATCAGTAACAATTAGAGTGACTTTTATAAGACTGAATTGTAATTTGTTCAAATTAATTGTAATGGTAAAAAAATAATCATGTATCGTGGTTATTTAGAATGTGTTTCAGATTCACTGTGTGTGTGTGTGTGTGTGTGTGTGTGTGTGTAGGAAGAAGTTGAGATGGCATAATGTTCAGACGACATGATGATGTTAAACAGCTGATTATCCTAAGGGAGGTATACAATATGGGCTGAGAGCTCTATTCCAGACACAGCAAAAGCTTTCCGGCAGTCCTAGTCAACTAATAAAGAGCTTCTGTACTGTCCTGATTTTGCACCTTATGCCTTTTATTTAATTTAATTTAATATGTTTTTATTTGTAGAGCACTTTTAACAATGGACATTATATAAAAAGCAGCTTTACATTGATATAGAGGTTATAAAGGTGCTTGAAAACATGTATAAGTTAGTCACTGTAAGTTTGTTCCTCATAAAAGTTTATCCCTAATTAGCAAACCAGTGGCTACTGTGGCAAGGAAAAAGTCCCTGAGATGGTATGAAGAAACCTTGAGAGGAACCAAATTTAAACGGTGATATTTGGTATTTGTATTTGGAGTTCATCAGACATAAATTATGCCCATCTGGGGATATGGCTTTGCACAAAGAAAAGGGAGGAAAAAAGTTCTTCGCATTGGCTATAAAGCCAAGTTTGTGCAATAATTTCAGTGCAATAATAATAATAATAATGTGCAGTAACTTGTTTTATTGAATCATTGTAGTCTTTTTCTGCCATCTGTTTCACTGCTGCTATTCATTTCATACAGCATATTATAATAAGATTGGAAATTCATTGATTGTACAGCAATACATATGAATATATAACTTAATATGTTTATTTTATTTTTAATTTCTAATATTTTATTTGACTTTAATCTTTACACTAATTAATCTTTTAATCTTTACCCCCCGCCCCCAAAAAACAAAACAAAACAAAACATAAAACCTTTGAGCAGGATCTTCAATAGAAAGACTGTGATCATATTTCTATATTATTTATAGAGACTTCTCAATGCGAGCATCCTATATGCTCAATTGTCCCTTCAATCATACTCGTGTTTATTTCGTTTGCTCACAGCACCTTTAATAGTCATTGCAACTGGTTTGTTATACCTCATTAAATTTCATACTACCATCCTAATATACGTGCACTATTTTTTTAAATACCACTTTATCATTAACTAATGTATTTTCTCATATTTTCTCTTATTTTCTGTTTTTAGTTTATATGCACTAATTTTCCGAGCGACCACATTTACATCAGATTTACATTTTATTGCAAGTTGTGTTCTGCATATATCTATGTATTTGACAAATAAAAATCTTGGCTCTTGAATCTGTGTAGATTTGCTGGACCTCTGAAGTTGAACAAATCAGTTGGAATTAAGCAGCAAATGTACTACAAGTCTATCTGAGCTTTACCACTGTGGTCAGTGGAGAGGGGAGGAGAGCGAAAAAAAAAAAAAAAAAAAAAAAACAGTATAAAGTGGTTAGTTTTAAATGGCCGCTATAAACCGTGGCTGCTCCAGCAGTGGATCTGTCTGACTCAGCCTGATGTGGTCAGACGTCTGTCTGTCTGTCTGATTTGAGCAGCTTTTTTTTATGTTATAGGGATTAACCGGCGCCCGCAGAGGTGCACAAGCTGTAAACCAAGTATCCTGCATGCTAACTTCTGTTTCTTAATCTGCTCAAATATAACCAACCTAATACACAACCACAGAGATCTGTGTGTGTGTGTGTGTGTGTGTGTGTGTGTGTGTGTGTGTGTGTGTGTGTGTGTAAAATGTAGACTTTATCAGCTTTAGTGTGCCTAATATGGTGGCAGTTTGAATGCGAAGCATTCATCTGCACATGCGTGCAACCTAAATTTCGCTTCATTTTGGTACACACTTTATTTAAACGTCAGCGTGTGAGGTTTAGCAGCAGAGCTATCCAATTAGATTCCGAAGAGAGGGGTGGAAATAAAGCAGAAACCTCCCCTGTTTTTCATATTTCGGTTCTGTTGTCTACTAAAACCATGTGCAGCCACCTTCTCGCTTCTCTTTCAGGCTCATGAATGCGCCCTCCGTGCTGGTTTCAATTCCTTGACATTTAAAATGATACCATAATGAGGGCGAAATGAATCTCACATGCACTTTATGCCCACTTCAATCATTTTTCCAGCGAAGCCATTTAGGGCCTTTGTATTCCAAAGCAAGTAATTCAAGAAGGATAGTGGTGTTTGTTTTATTTTATTCAATTTTTTTATTACACTTGATTGTGGGACTTTTTGATTGTAACTACCACAATCAAGTATAATAAGTATTTGACAGGAAACACTCAGGCAGCCTCAGCTGTTTCATTAAACCCATTAAATTGCTGCCAATACAGCAGGTATTTTCAGTTTTTTTTTAAATATGGCTTTTTCAAGTCGACCTCTTTTTTTTCTTTCTTTCTTTTTAATAAATAGTTTTGAATAGAATAGAATTTGCTCTGGAATGCATTATTCCTGCAGTACTGAGCTATTTTTTTTTCCAGTTTAAGCCTCTCTCTGTCTTCTGTCCATCGATCGCATTCGACCTGTCCTCGTTCCAGACATCCATTTTCATTCTCCTAAACTTTTATTTATGCTTATTCAGCTCTTGGCTCTTGTGTGAGCACAGTGGAAGCTTTGAGGAGGAGACAAGCAACATTTAACTTGTTTGTCCTCCATCTTTGGGTGCCAGTATTGCCCCAAGTGATGACTTTGTCTTAAGTTGACATGGATAAAACTTTGTATAAATATCTAAGGTATTGACAAACATGCTTGGAACAAAGGGTGTTACACAACGATGAGAGGTAGGATTAATGTTACTTCACTTTTGCGTACTCAAGTCGACTACTAGGACTACAACATTTGCAGAAAGCTGAAATTAACCGTCTTCGACAAACAACAGCTCCATAGTGGCAGCAAAGGGCACAGGGAGTGAAGGCCAGCTCATTTTGAGCAAAGTATTCAAGCCAAGCTGAGAAATGTGACTTCCATAATGATTACAAATGGATCAGAGTGTGGTACTGACACTGCTGCCTTGAGAAGGAAATAACTGTTCATAGGCCAAACGGTCTTGGCGAGCTCAATGTAAAATGGCTTGCGGCGTGACAGATACTGGCAATGATGAAAACCGGCTCCAGGAGCTCCATAAACTCATGATTAAACCGCTGTCTCTGTGGTTTTACCGCAATTTGGTAAAAGAAGTGGTGGAGGTAGGCTGTTTTCGAGGTAGTCACAGCTGCGGCTACGTGGAGGTGAGTAGACTTAAGATGGCACGACCACGTCTGACGAGCTACAGACAGATTTGTGAGGCATTCCGACTCTTTACAGGATTGCTTTTCACACTTTGCCCTTAAGGAGTAGGTGGTTTTAGGTCAGAAAATAAACCAAAAGGTGTACAATAGCTGGCTTAAATGTAGATTAGTCCACCCTTTGTGGATTGTGTGGGAAAAAAGACCAAAGATACAATATACTGCTGTGAATATAATATATTTAACTCCAGCAGTGAAATTCATTGTTTGTGGCTAAGCTTGAAAGCACATATCTTTTGTATTTTTCAAAGAGAAATAAAACTGTAAAGGTACACCAATGTCAGTATTATTGTACACTCTTTATTTTATTAACTGTACATACCTCCTTTACGTTTATCAGTAGTCTCCAATATGGCGCCACACTGATCGCCAAAATTCTAATTATTTTCAATCGTTAATTCTTATTAATGGTTTTGACATTTTATACAACATTTATATAGCAGGGATTAAACAATATGGCACCAAATGTAGCAGATGTCTCTGTGTACTCCTTTTGCAGCCATTGTTTTTTGTGTGTTAGGAAATATATATAATGAACTCATTTATATAATATACTGTATAATGAATTAATAATTGAACTAATTTCAGTAAACAATTTACTAAAACAGAGCAATTAACATAACTGTAATGTATGAACTATACAGTATATATGTATGTGGCATCGGGCGCTTGGACGAGCGACGGTTCGCGTGTGAAAGGCGCAGCGTACGCTGCTACATTTAATTTTTTTTGCAATTTTATTAAACCGCTATCGTGATTGTAACTTTTAAAAAGTCGACCCACCAGACCTCAGGGACCATCTGTGATTATATAGATGTTTCACCATGTACTAAACCAACTATGTATATTTAAATTAACAATAAAGTCACTTGACCTGACTTGATTTGACTTGACAAGTCACTTGTATTATTTTATTGGATCAAGGATAAAGAAAAAAGGGTCCATATTATCTGAAATTCTCATATATTTAATAATCCCACAGTATACTATACAAATGCTTCTCTAACCGATAAAACGCGAGGAAATTTGTCACATGACATTGAAAAACACTGATAAGTCCTCCCATCCCTGAAATCCCCACCCCACCTTACCACCACCCTCAAACTCCCTCAGTGCTCCACATCCCCCACAAACACACATCTTGCCAACAGATGTGGCAAGACTCTGGAGTCACACTTCAAAGCCGCCGCTCCCCGACCTGCTGCACACACTGACGCCGGCTTTAAAGAAAAAAGGCCCCGGATGTACAGCGTGGAAAATATCAAACTGTTGCAAATAAGAGCCGAGCAGCTGCCTTAAAAGATGAACAAAGAAAATATGTCTTAATTTCTCATCGTGCCGTTGCCATCGCGGGCTGAGGTGTGGCTTTACATCCCGTCACACTGTGTTAAATTAATATTAGTTGCCGGCTGAAATTCAAATTCACCCTGAAATTTTTTCCACTCACTTCATAAGCAGGGTTTTGCTGTCAAAGGTTTTGCTCGACACAAAGCTATGTGTAGCATAACTACCTATTTATGAGCAGCCATTTCAAAGCAAACTGCATGCCAAAATATCACATTCTCCAATCAGACATTTTAGTCTTATTTCAGCCTACAGTTACTGTTAAATATTATAGTGGAAATAAGTTTAAATTTTAAGTTTATTAATGCAAATTGATCTAGGTTTTGGATGCTAGCTTTATGTCCAGGGTCCCAGTGACAGGCTGAAGATCCACTAGGCCTCTGATCAGGATAAATCAATTACAGACGATGGAGGAATAAATGAAGATGGATGAGATTATAAAACCTTGTTTTTGGGTTTCATCGAAAGGTATTGAGCAAATACCTGCAAAAAATGCCAGATTTGAAAATCAGACAAAAGCATATCAGATATCAGATACTGTAACAAATGGGACAAATTGGAAATTTGGAAAACTTCTTTTGTTAGGATTGAGTTTTACTTTTTATACTATTTTTATTTTTAGAATAATTTCTAAACGTTTTTAGGAAAATATATAGGTTTTTCAGTTTTTGCAAAATAAAAAATCACAACTTCCTGCTCAATGGTTTTGATAGTTATAAAGGGAATTATATTAGTTTTAATGTAAACTGTAAGGGTCCCTGGGGGTCGCTAATTGTAAATTGATACCTTCTACTGGTGGCTTATTTTGTCTGATACCATTATGGACCAAATAAACACCTCTTGTAGATCACATGTTGATATCTACTGGACAATTAGAACATTATTGAACTATCGAGAGTCCAATAAGTTTCTCTGCTGAGTCTCTTTGGTTTTGATCGTAATGATTTAATGATGGACACAAACACAGTAGTAAATGAAAACCATTTGGGGACAGTTAACAGTAATGGTTTCTAACCCAGCCATTAGGGTTGCACAAGCCAGTGCACTCTAAGCCTGGATAAATAAAGGGTAGCCTTAGGAAGGAGTAATGGCTTCTAATGTTGTTTGTAGTGTAAACCATTAGGATGTTTACATTAATTGAATTAAAATTTAGGAGAATATAAGAGAATGAGAATAAACCCAATTTAGAATTTCTTTTTTCTCCAAGTCACTAGTTTCATTTCTGTCATTGGAGGTCACTGATATTACAAGCATATGGCTGTAATGCTTTATAGCCAGAATAGCTGTATTAGACATGAAACTCTACTGTGCTTTATATGGGATTGTTTACAAGTTTATATTGCTCTATTTTTTTAAGTTTCATTGAGCTAGAAAACATTAAAAGCAAAACCGCATTAGCAGATAACAGTGTAATGTTTTCTATGTATTTATTTCTAAATATTATGTCATTTTAATTGGGGGCATGGCAACTTAAAATTTAATGTAATACAGTTTGGTATAATGTAGTTTTTTGATAATACAGTTTTGTATAACATTTACTTTTGGACCAAGTTCTAAATCATGTCTAATGTTTTTATGCCCCTTCATAGAAAAAGGTTTGGGCACCGCTGATATAAAAGAAACCAGATACGTTGTGTAATTTTGGCTTGTGACCTAACCTGCAGGCATGAATATGTGTGTGTGTGTGTGTGTGTGTGAGTGTGTGTGTGTGTGTGTATTTTGTCTAACAAGGTAGTGAGATAATACATTACTGCTGTGGCAGGGATTCATTGTGAAAGAGGTGGGCTGTTGCAGATGAGCTATAGTCCTATGGGTCTTTATTCTCTTTCAGTGTTTTCCCATGAACATGAAATACATTCCCTGCTGCCCAGAGAGAATTGCATGCGAGTGATGATGTATATGTTGGTGTGTGTGTGTGTGTGTGTGTGTGTGTGTGTGTGTGTGTGTGTGTTTGTGTGTGTGTTTGTGTGTGTGTGGGGAGGGGGTTAGGAGGCGTAATATGGAGACTGTCCCAATTTGCTATCTCAAGAGACCAAGAATTTAAAGTTTGGAGTTTAAAAAGAGAATCTGCCACGAAGCCCATTAGTAACTGTGGCTTTTTGTTCGACTCTGGCTTCCAGATGGGGAGCATGGGAAAGCCTCTCCTCCTCCTCTCATCTCTCTAACTATGCAGTTTGCCCGCTCTGGTTCGCAGCATCTGCACTGGGACTTTTCTTTTGTTAGCACAAACAAGCACTTCCGACCTTTAACTCTGACGATTCGCTCTCATACATCGCTCCAGTGCCTGTATTAATCTGTACAGTATAGTCAGAATAGGATTTAGTATGAAATCACAAATAGCTGAAATTACATAGTAATATTGCACTATTCATAATAAATCTATATAAACATGAAAGAAAGAAAGAAAGAAAGAAAGAAAGAAAGAAAGAAAGAAAGAAAGAAAGAAAGAAAGAAAGGCAAACAACAATACAGTAATCCCCCAATTTACTGCAGTTCAAAAACCAAAGACCAAAAAACTAATAGGACAAAGTTTTATGTTGAAACAATATAATTTATTAACACAAATATAATTATTAATTATAAAATGAAGTAAAATGTTAATACAGTACAGTACAGACCTGTATCTTTAACTCAACCAATAAACAAGCAGAGAAATTACGCATAGGCTGCTACAGAACTGTACACTGTACAGTACATGTACTCACTATTAATGTGATACAGTGCACTGTATTTCTACCAATTTACACAAAATTATCCTCGCTATATTCTTGCTAATGTTTTCTGTGTGTGCTTAAAATGTGTGGGAGGATGATTTATGGCTTAAACAATAAAAAAAAAGTATTTTTGGGATGCGTCCGTTTATGGAACGTAGCCACCGTGATAAACGGGGTGTAGTTACTGTAGTGGCGAGAACATCACAATCACTTCACACAAATAAATAGTTCCTAGATAAAGCAACTAAAATGGATTAAATATGTCCTAGTCATCACAAAAAAATCTGTATTTAATAATTAACTTACACTAAAATAAAGAAATCATCCGCCTATATTTTTCTCACCTTGCTCCAATCTAACCACACTAACCAGACCCATATTTACAATATCTCCCATCTACCAAATACTCTATATAAAATACCCTACTTAATGATATCTACTGGTCCCTAATACGTAAAGAGAATGGAAGATGACTGGAATTAGTTTCTCCACACTGCAGGCTTTTAAGCTGCTGAATGTTTTATATACCTGATCAGTATGTATATGAGTCAGGCATAACATTATGTCCACCTGCCTAATATTGTGTTGGTTCCCCAAAACAGTCGTGACCCATCAAGCATTAAAAGCATAAACTTCATCAATTAAATCTACAGGAGCTCGTCTGTTGGATTGGACCACACGGGCCAACCTTCATTCCCCACATGCATCCCTGAGCCTCAGCCACCCATGCCCCTGTCATTCCCTGGATCACTTTTGATATTTATCATACTCTTAATAAACATTTGTTTCAAATTGTTTGGAAGGTGCAGTGTTCTGAATATTAAAAGCACAGGTGATTCTGTTCAGTTTATTCGGTGTTCTAAATGAATGTTCTGCCTTATAAATACGGTATATAATCATCCTTAAATACATTTACAGTTGCAAACAGCTATTGCCTAAAAGCCTTACTGAGGTAAATGCATGATTTTTGTGCGTCATTTAACTCATATGCTGAGTATAATGATTGTAATAAATGGGTCAAGGCACAAGATGAATTTCATGAATCTGAGTAAAAAGAGAGAAATACAAAGAAAAACAGCACAAGAGATTAACACCAAAAACTTGATTAATATTATAGACGTGGCACCATTGCATGCAATTCATTCTCTCTCTTATTTTAATTGCAAATGTCCCCGAAAGATTTAACTTGTCAATGCTGGTAAGTGACCATGGTAATACACCATCTTAATGCGCTAGGCTCCACATTGGGTTGTTATTAATCTCTGCACCGGGTATAAACATGATGTAACACACACACCTACAGTAGTTGTGGACTATCACTTACCTATACCCTTACTTTGCTCCTGGTGGCACCTAAGGGTTAATACAATGCGCTGGTGAAAAGATAAAAAAGAAAAAAAGAAACAACAACAGGCAGTAGTTAACACATACTTTTTGCTACCCAACACCCCCTCTTTGTGTTCCTGACACATCACGGAAACCCTGTGGCCTCTCATAAAAAAGCCAACAACATCTCTCATGCTTGCAGTAAACCATCCACAAAACACACAAGCTGCACTTTTTTTTCGACAGCCAAAAAAAAAAAATTGCACATCTTTAATTACCGTCATAAAATAAATGGAAACAGTAACAGTAAATACACCCAGGGTGTGTGATTGTGTACTGTACGTGTGCTTTGTGTGTTCTGGTGCTTTAAACAACACATATGCAAGTCATGGCAGTCTAAACACAATGCAATTCAGTCAGATGTGATGTCTGGCAGGGCTACGAGCCCATAACAATGAGCGCGCTGGTGCGGCTTGTGGTGGAGATGATTGTGCCGGTTTCTTTTTTGTTGCAATAAATGCATTAAACAGTCCCATATAAACTATTTTAAGCCCTTGAGGGATGGTGCTTGTGTAGATCTGGGGTTTGGAGAGAGAGAGACAAAGAAACATGAGAAAGAAAGTTGCTAACTGGGTTTGAGAGCTGGCTAGATCCAGCCTGCTGATGGTTACACTTTGATAATTAGGACCACATGTTCATTAATGGGCTTTTAGTAGACACTTGTGCAAGTAAATACAGAAAAATTGTTGTGATCGTATGCTTCTCTGCTCCTGTAACAATTAGTGCCAACTAAGGGTCTGCAGTGCCAGGCGTATGTAGCAACACCTCTGTTTACCTGTATATCATGCCAACAGCTGGAGGAGAGGGATGTGTAGGTGGACTTCAGATCGTTTAAACTAACACACAACCTGACAGCAAACTGCACAAAGCTGCACACAAGGCACACTGTAAATAACAACAGTGCAACACAGCAACCCGGATAGTGAGTGAGTAAAATACATTATATGGGTAGTTGGACTTTTACAGAATGAAAAGGACAACGGCTATGCAACAGCTATAAGACGTTGACACAACTCCTTTAAAATGACATTTTATGGGATGTAAAAAGTGAAAACAAAAAAATAGTCATTAATTCCTTTCTTGTTTTCTTGTGATCACAATTAATTTTCTCATGATCTGGACATATATAACAAAAGTTTTGTCTACTCGCCGCTGCCACAAATGGCTATGGTTATTATCCATGATGCTGCCTCTAGAACATGCTCTTATGCCAACTACACAGAAAAATGTATTACTGATCATGATGAAACTTGTTATGGCAATCATGATTACATGATCATGACAAAACAACTTGTTATGAAAAAAATATATATATTAAAATGCATGGCCTCTTAAGACTTCCGTATTATTCAACCTTTAAAGGGAAGCAATTATAATTCAATTCAATTCGATTTTATTTTTCATAGCACGTTGAACAGTAGACATTGTGAATGAAGTAAATAGATTTAAAGTACATATTTAAAATATATCAATTAGTCCCTTTAAGTTTGTCCCTTATTAAAGTCCTTTACACATATGTACATTTCAGCACAGTGAAATTCTTTCTTATCCCATATCCCAGGGATGTAAGAAAACTGGGGTCAGAGTGCAGGGTCAACTATGATACAGCACCCCTGGATCACAAAGCATTAAGAGCCTTTCTCAAGGGCCCCAAGAGTGGCAGCTTGGCAAGACATGAGCTTGAAATCCCTGCCCTTCGATCAGCAACCCAGACCCTTAACCAGTGAGCTACCACTTTCTTAATGAGAGAGCCAGTGGTGATGATGACAAGAAAAAACTCCCTGAGAATGGCTGAAGAAAGAAAGAAAAATAGGAATAAAACAGGAATCCATCCTCATCTGGGTTGGTTCAGTGTTAAGGTTATTAAATGTTCAATTATTCGCAGTCGAATGTGAAACCTTTTGTAGCAATTGTAGTCCTAAGCCATTATAGCAGGCTGTTTATATTAATTACAGTTCAAATCGATCTTCATGGTTTCTAAATAAAACCTTCCACAGTAACCTCATGTGTCTTTAGGCTGTTCATGTAAAACCATCCTCAGCTGAAGCAAATGGTTTCCATTTAAAATGAACTCTATCCAGAGGGAGGGCATCAGGATAAATCAGGCAGGTGCAGAGAACAGAAAGTGAAACAAGAAGTGTGAGTAGTGACTCTGACAAGACTAGCAATGACAGTGGAACTTGAAGTGAGCCATGAGGGAGCCCTGAGACATAAAGCGTCCTGCCACTCCACCATCAACAAACCTGTGTGAGTGCAAGAGATTTGGGTGATGACAGCTTTGAAACACCTCAGTTCACTGAAACACTCTATAACCATGATCCCTCCAGATCTGCTCCTTTGCATAAAAAACCTATGCAAATAAAAAGGCTTGACTAAACATACATACATTCAAATGTAAACACAGAGACTGTGTCTGAATCACAAACACTAATCATAATTCTGTTTCATAATGTGGGACTCCCATAGAGAAAGCTGTAATCTTCTTTATTTAAGGTACCAACAAATAGCCTGCACCTTCTGATCATTGTAGGCATGGCAACTTATAAGAGGCCATTGAATGATGACTATTTTTTTCCATGTAAAAATTAAAGTTAAAAAACAATCAAAAACTTTTTAGGGAAAAATAAAGTTACATATAACCTTGCTACATATGTTTGCACACCCTTTAAAAAAATGTTGATGTGACTGTGTTCAGAATGAACCAATCCCATTTAATCTAATGTTCAAAGGTAATAATTATTCACCAATCATCAAGCTAATAATTCTGATGAATTCCAAATAATAAGAGATTCAGTAAGGTTCTCCTCGGTTTCATCTGAATGCTTAATCCACAGTCCGGAAACATCTTACAAAACGCTATTTCTCATATGTTGAAGGGTTTTAAAATAAAAAAAAAAGATTGATGTATCATGGAACAATGTAAAGGCCATCAACAAAGCAGAGAAAAGAAGCACTGTGGTGACATCAATAAAAATGGAACATCCCTCGGAAAAAAAAAGAAGAAAACATGTAAGATCAAAATACCCAGGATCAGCTTTCTTCCATGTGAAATGTGAAAACACAACCTCAAAATGTTTGAGGCGTAGCCCAATCTTGGTTCCCAACATTGTTTTTTTTTGTTTTTTCTTTTTCTTCATGTTATGATTATGAGTCTTCTGGTTTTGGAATGAAGTCAGCTATGCATGTCTCCTGAGTTTAAGGAGGCACTGAATCTTTTCACCCTACAGTCTAGAATTTACAAGGATTACAAGGATTTACAAAAACTGCAGTCTTCCCCATAAACAAATTTACTGTGCTGTAGTTCATAAGCCTACAATCGCCGAATTAAAAAAATAATAAAACACTTACTTAAATGTCACACTGCTGTTTTTCAGTAGTCCAGCTACAACATATGGTTCAAATAAAAGATTTGTACCGAAAAGCTGACATAATGAAGTGTGTACGCCAGAAAAAATACAGACTATTGACGTGAAAGATTTGCGCCGATTTCAAATTACATTCGTTCTCCCTCGTAGCAGATTTAGCAAGAAAATGTTATTATATGTGAGAGCCGTGTGTGAGAGTTAAGCCTCCATTCCATTTTTTTTCCTACGGCTTTTCAGGATGTTTGCTTTATTAGTCCTCCAGACAGACAGTGAATCACACAATCCTCAATGTCTAATTGAAACAAACACTAAGTCCTCTGATGACCTCCTCGTTTGAGGTTATTCTGAAGAATTGTTTTTTTTTTCCATATTCAATTTTCTCACTGTCTCACTGCAGTTTCGAAATAGAAAACAATCATAGTATTTAAGAAACAAGCTAAATACTTTATATACTTTTATAATGAGTTTATTATGAATTATTTATTATTATTTTTCATTTAATTATTATTTAAGAAGTATGACAGTGGTATACCATAACACAAAAAAAATGAGATCTGTAAATTTTAACTTTGTGTCAGATTTTTATGTTGATCTTGAATCATTTCCCTTTATGTCTTTGCTGGTCGCAACTATAATGTCAGCAATTGCAACAAAGAATGGAATTCATTTCTCCTGTACAGATTATGTCCAGATGCGTGCACACACACACACACACACACACACACACACACACACACACACACACACACACACACACACACTGATGAAAGACATAAGCCAATCAGAAAGTAACTTCACCAAAGTGGTGGATCAAAAAGGTGAAAAAGCCTCTGTGCATCTGTCTAAGATCTCTAATGACACATCCTATCCTGTATCCTAATGGTGCTTAGATCATCCTTCTTTCACTATTAGTGAAAAACAATATGGATGTTCAATTTTCTCACATGTTGGATAGTCTTCAACAAGGCAATCCATCTTTACAGACAGCTAGGAAGACTGGGAAGTGGATGCATACTGTACTGTAAGTATATAATTGATCATAATGATAAATTTATTCTTCAACTGCAATTTTTCACTTTACATGGACCAACAAAAAAAACCTGACAGTTTAACTATTATTTCTTTTAGTTACTATTAAGAAAAAAATACAAAAGAATAACTATTGTATTAAAACCTTTTACTTTTTTTTTTTTACACTATTGCTATATGTCTATTATGGTTTTTAGATTTTTAAATATATAAAAAAAGAAACACTGCAAACAATATAAGATACAATTTCTTCAATAGACCACCAAGTAAAGATCACAATAAACCAAACATTAGCTATGAAAACTTATTTCTAGATATGTTAAACCTCCTTTAAGTATTTATGTTCTTCACACAGATAGTGAGACATAGACACAGGGAGACAGACATAGATAGAGAGATAGTGAGACTCAGAACATGTACAGAAATAGAGACATATCTTGTGAGATATCATTAGACAGGGGCAGATGGAAGATGGGCAGAAAGAAAAAAATTGGTTTCATACTCTATATATATATATATATATATATATATATATATATATATAATATTTTGACAGAAAACAATATATTTGACACATTATTAAACACATCACTAGACATTAGTCATTTATGAGTTTCATTTGACAGGCTGATGAGAAAGCTTCAGCATTTTTTCTCTAGAATAACCCAAAACATTTTGCTAAACTTCAAGAATTTAGTTACACACAGTAGAATTGGAACAAAAAAGACAAACAGTGGATATAAGGGAACTGGAAATCTGGGTGCCATCTTCCACACTGTATATTTGCCATACTTATTGCCAGAGAATATAATTCATGTCTAATAAGACAGATATGGGCTTTAGTTATATAGTTTTGAGATTTACTTTGTATCTGCTATTAGAACAGTATGGAATGGGTAAAATGTCTAGAAACAGGGATATAGTTGTTTGCTATTTGGTGAAACCAAACAACGTTCCTTTAGGACCAAGGTGGTCCATGAAACACTATCAATTAACACAAGATAATGCAAAATGAACTAAGAAACTACATAAAGCCCATGAGTAAAAACAACATTTTGTGCAAACATCACAAGTCAATAAACAGTAACAGTGCAGGACCGACCAGTAAAGTAGATGTGCGTTAGTGCAAATAAATTGTTCATATAATTATAAATCAAAAGTATAGGTTGTTTGGTTGGTTAGCAGCACTGGGGAGGTGGTAGCTCAGTGGTTAAGGCTCTGGGTTACTGTACAAAAGTGGGGGGTTGAAGCCCCAGTGTCACCAAGTGGACAAGTAGTAAGCACCAATCTTGGGCCCTTGAGCAAGGCTCTTAACCCTCTGTGCTCCAGGGATGATGGATCACCCTGTGCTCTGACCCCCAGCATCCTAACAGAATTTCATTGCAAATCTTGAATTTGTTCACTTATGTGTGTATATCATCTAAGCGGGATACATTCCCTTTATAAAATATGTTTTTCAGGTGGTCCTCCAGAGGAATACCTATGTAGTGTTCAACGAGTTCACTTGAAGTATAAGAGTAATGAGCTTGGCTAGGTTTTCTTTGTGAGTCAAGACACCGGAAATGAGAAGAATGTGATTTTGGAAGAAGTGTGTTAATGCTGAGAGTGTTAGTAGACGCAGAGCTAGATAACTGTAGGGAGGAGTGAGTATTCTGAGTGATGAGATTAGAGGAATATCTGCAGGATGAGGCATATTGGCTTGGGTTACCGAGCCGCAGTGTGTGTATGAGTGTAAAGAAAAACAGAATGTAAAGAAAAAGACAAGAATTGAAATTAAAACCAAAACTGTCTATTCAGCATTGAACTTCAAAGGCAGTGACAGTGTAGAGGTACAACCATATTTCAAAATAGACAAATTGCATTTACTGAGTGCATGATATCATACAGACTTTGTCTGGGCAGTATAAACTCATTTCAGATGGCAGCTCAGGGGTCACAGATGGAGCCCTGAGCACAAAAGCATGGTGGAGTCATCAGATGTGTGGGGGAAGTCTGATCATCACAACTGACTTGAACAAGCCATTAGATTTGCCCCCAGTTCAACCTGAGCGCAGTGACATCTCTGACCCCTAATCATCCCTAACTTGCCATCCCCCTTCACCTCCCCACCTTCCATTCCTTAAGGTCGGCTCCTCATGTTGGATGTTTATCTTTGAAATGTTTCCTGCCTGATTACACAAAGTGTGCTTTTTATTGATAGCATCAAGTCATAGAAAGGGCACCATGTGCACTTGCTAAGCCTTGGCTGACTACTCCTTAATTACCCCCTGAGTTATACCTGGTCCTGTTTGGTTGACATGGGCTGCTTGGCCTGCAAATATATCTGACTAAAACCTGTACAGTAGAGCTTCCTCGTTCTTTTTTTTTCTTTACATAAATTCAAAACTTCAAGACATTTTACATGGGAATTCATCTTAGTAATAAATAGTTCTGGGTATTGGAGTCTGCAGCTGGTGTTTGAGAAAATATGTTGCTTTTGGCTCGAGGAGTGTCCTTTGGCAGAATCGCACATAATGCATCATGTTTTCCTATCGGCCTCGCTTTGAGGAAATCACCTCAAGACTACAGTACGTTATGTTTGTGAGTGCTATTTCTTACTGAGGCTGAAACCGGCGCTGTCTCAGACGTGTCGGGAGATCTTGCGGCTTTGTTCTCGTCCATTTCGTAAATAGGACTATCATTTTAATAAAAAGATTGCGACTGGCCTCGAGCATGTTATTTCAGTCAGTGGCAAAGCAAACGGTAATGTTAATACACATGCCCCTGCTAGAAGAATCATGCTTGTCTTGCATAAATATATATATATCTATAGGGGGCAATCCATCCAGAGATGCCTTCAGTCTGCATTGAAACACATTTCAACTTTTTCTTTTTTCTAAAAAGAAGGATTTATTCCATTCCTGGTCCATGTATGGGATATGAACACTTCAGCCTCATGTTGCAACTTGAAACATAGTTTGGGTCAATTTACCTCAGAAGGTGAATATTGCCAATTTGAGTTTGGTTCAATCCAGTCCTTTGGGTCGACATTAACAAAATTGCCACGTAAACTATAACAGTCAGTTTGTAAAGTCACCTGTCTTTGTCCATTGGATCAGAGAGCAAATCCACTGCAGTCCATGTGTCTGATGCCCCTGATCAGGTTTTGCTGAAGTTTTTTTTCCCTTTAAGTTGACAAATAATTGGCCACCAGATGGACAGTCTTGGACAGACACTTTTTTTTTCAGTTCTTGTATTATCAGAGTTTGTTAAATGCTTCTGTGAGGATACAGGCATAACTGGCATCTGTATAATTTCTCTTCAACCTGGGTGCATTAGAATCAAGTGCATTCAGGCTAAATGGGCGTCAGTTTGACATACAGCCTGTGTCTGAGAACAAGAACAAGAGAGAAGAGAGAGATTGAGAGAGAGTGCGTCCATCACTTAGGTAGTTTTTCATCTTACTTACGGTTCCCTGTCTGGATGAAGTTTGCTGTCATGACAACCTTCCACCTTTTGGGGTGAAAGGGCTAGTACATCAAATGGGAGCTGTCAAAGTGGTTGCCAATATGTCTGAATTAATAGGTGATCATTATGAGGCAAGGATTTAGGAAAACAGCCACGTTTTATGCAAAACATTTAAGACAGCATACAGTGTTTCTATTGGCAGGTGGCACCAAAAAACTTCAAAAAAGGTGGCACTGTTTCAAAGGCTTCGTCATGTCACAAGGGTTCGGGGGAGTAAGAGAGGGCTAGGCCATCATCTAAAGTTGGAAACTTTGAGTTTGTTTGGACAAAAAAACACACACAAATGCCACCCAGTAGTTCAAAACATACTTGAACCTACGCTGTGTCGCCTTCGCATGTACTGTATAAGTTTGTCCTTTGGTGGTCTGAATGAGTGTCAACCGCAGTCTTCAAATTACATTTAAATGGTTGCTTAAAAGCGAAAGTGTTAGTCTACTGTCTTACTTTCTTGACATTTTCATATTTTCATGCAGTGCATCTGCCAGAAAAAACCCCACTAAAAACGCTCACAGAAAACGTGCTACTTAATGGCACGTTGCTTTTCTAAAGGAATTAGGTGCGCTTGATATTTAGTCTCAGAAATGTTGGACAAAGAACATTTCCATTGTGGCTTGAATGCAAGTGTTCAAGACAGTTCTCTGAGGTAAATTTCTTTCCCTCTAAGTCCTAACCATATACTGACCTATTTACAAATGAACTCGTCTGGCAAATTATTTTTTGCAACGTGATAATAACCGACTACTGAAGTGGAACTAAACAAATAACCAATAAGCATTAACCCTGAACAGCTCCTAAGACCTCACAGAGTCTGTCAGCCATCTGCATTTACTTCTGTCCCAATCACAGAGCTTTTCCCTGAAACTGAAATGTGACATTTGATAGGGCTGTTTGACATTTCTATGTCATTGGCAGGCTTTACACTGTTTAGACTGAGCTTGTTCTTTGACTGACCTTCAACCTCTCTGACCACAAGTCGAATAAAAGGACTGGCTAAAGTGAAGGGAGCAATAGAAAGAAAACAGATGAACAAAATTAGCAACACAAACATACATTTAGATATATAAGCACACACACACACTTCACTCACACACAAACATTTCACACAGAGGGGTAAATCACAGTAGTCAATCCAAAGTGAGAGATACGACTATAAAATCCAAGATGTCTATAAACTCAAGCAAATGATTTAATGAAGGCAAATATGTGGGATATAAAATGAATAGCTAATAACAAATAAGTATTACATACAATGACTCCTATTGTTAATTTCTTAGAAATAGAGGACAGAAAATGGCAGAAAGAAAGAGAAAAATTGTTCAGAATACTTTCCAAAATTGTTACCTCTTTTCTGTCACTGCCTTCTGAGTTTAGATTCAGTCCTGTGATAAGAGCTGGAATTTCTAATCAGTGTACTGAAGCTCTTTCCATCCCCCGGGATCCCCCCCAGAATAATAAAACACCAACTCTTCCAGTCTCAAGTGAATGGCCAAACATATAACTGTTTATACATATTTTCATGCAACAAAGATGCATCTTCACTAGCCATCCAGTATCTTCAGTTCCCAAATTTGCTAAAAGGATCTAATCAAATATGTCTCTGTGTGTTTTTGACAGTGTTAGCATTGCTATCCATGAAAAGTGACCTCTCCATACCACATACACTTTACCAACTAAAACCAACGATGCAAAACACTCACTGCTGGTTTATTAGAAACACCATACAAAATATTCGGACCACCACATGCCTGATGGTGTAGATTTTACAAATCTATGGATGGAGTTATATGTCCATCCATCCATCATCACTAACTATGTTTTAATATGTTTTTTTTTTTCAATGGATATGTATTAAATTACTAAATAATTAATTATCTTAATTTTATAGCTTTTCTCTTGGTTTTGCTGTTTCAAGTACAGTAAGTTTCTGTTTGAGTTTTTACCTAATCAGATTTCAGCCATCACACCACGTGATCAGGCACCTGTAGCTTACAGTACATGTTGCTTGAAGCTGTTGCTTTAACCTTTCTGGAAGAACGTTGTCTTGTTTTTATTGTGTACTGTACACCACTGTGTATAGTAGAAATGACAAAATCCTCTAGACTCTTGATTCAGGTAGGATGCCACCAAAGACCCACCACTGACCAAAAGACAATATATATTTAAAAATCCTATAAAAAAACAAAAAAAACCTTAAAAACAGCACACGAAAACAAATCTAATAGAATATGATTTTTTTCCTCTTCATTAAAAACAAAAAAAAAAAAAACAGGCAAGTTTTAAAGACACCTATTTTGGGTCCTTTTGCGGGTCCTAAACGTGGCATCCGCTGTACACAAAGATGGCGGCGGAAAGGAACGTTCGCAAACTGGTGTTGTAGCTCCGGTCGCAATGCAGAAAAACACTTATAGTTAATGTAAATTCATATAGTATGTATATTTAGAGGTGTTGTGTTTATGAAAATGGCTGCGTGGGCCGGGTTTTCTGAAGAGGAACTGCGGAGGATACAGCAGAAAGGCGAGCCGAGTGAGTCAAATTTCATTGACTTGGGGAAAGTTGTAAATAAACGCGTTTCAGTTGCATGATTTTTGTTCAGGATTTTCGAAGTAAACTATACGTTCTTTGTTGGTCAGATGAGAATGTTATGGCTTCACTGGGCCGCGGCAGGAGATCCGCTCCTACTAACCGGAGCAGGCAGCAGCTGCAGCGGGAGAAAGCGCTACAGATGGCCGCCAAACAGAAAGCGACTCTTGTCGACTCTCCGCTGCCTCCTGAGCAGCAGCTACAACCAGCTCCTCCACCTCCACCCACACCACCAGCTTCATGCCCAACTAATCCGGACATATTACCAAAGCAAGATATAAAACAGGCGGAACCCGACTCTGTGACACCCAACCCTGAAGATCCTGCAGCAGTGAAGGAACTGGACAAACAGGAAGTGGAATTGTTAGTAAGTCTAATGCAGGGGTGGTTTCTGGTGAACACATCAGATTTAGGCAAATTGAAGTTAGACACTACTGTTGAAGAGGGTTATTTAAAACACACAAACAAAAAAAATCTCTTTCAATTGTGAAATCGCTTTCTGATTCCTGATCATCATCTTTGAAAGCTTTCCAGAAACCTAGATGCAGAGGCATCCTTGAATAAATGTGCATAATTCTCAAATCAAATCAAACTCAAATTTTATTCATCACATTCACATACATACAGGGTACGACATGCAGTGAAATGCTTTATACGACGGTCCGGCAAGAGGGGAATAGGGTGGGGAGAAAGAAAAGAAGCAGATAAATAAAGTATAAAAACTATATAAAATAAAATATAAGATATAAAGGATATATAAAGATATGTATGTAAACAAAGAGAAAAATGTATATACAAAGAAAATCCTTATGGCAGTAGACAGTAAAACAGTAAACAATGTGTACCAAAGTGTAAACAATAGACAATTCTGCATACATAGTCATTTTCATTATTTGAAAGACACATTTTATGTGTGGTTCTATCCCCCAAAAATAAGCTCTCATTCCCAGAAGAGTGGAGATTATTATAAGAGCAAACGTGGAACGGGATGTCCAGTAAGCACATATAGGTGTGATGGTCAGGTGTCCATTAACTTTTGAGCTTATATAATAAACTTTCTTTCGGCTTCTCCCATTAGGGGTCGCCACAGCGGACCATCCGCATGTTTGATTTGGCACAGGTTTTTACACTGGATGCCCTTCCTAATGCAACCCTCCCCATTTATCCGGGCTTGGGACTGGCACTAAGGCTTGTGCAACCCTAATGGCTGGGGTTGGTTCCCTGACCGGGGATTGAACCCGGGCCGCATCGGTGAGAGCGCCGCATCCTAACCACTAGACCACCAGGGATTTGAGCTAATAGAGTATTTCGTGTTATTTACACTTATGCATGCAAATATGTAATAAATGAATGAATTATCCACCAATAATAAGGTGATTTCTTACTAATGTTAAAACCACATACTTTTTAATGTGTTAATAAGCGTATATTTTATATGGTTAATATGAAAATAATAAATAGTGACGTCCTTTTCGGGGGAAAACCCTCATAAATGATATAAGGTTATAAATGAGATGTAAATTGCTCTGAAAGGGGCATCTAACAAATGTCATTAATGTTAGCACCTGATAACTCGCTACCTTCCATTTCATTTTTATTCGCTCTAGACGAGAGAAGACCCGTCTGCAGCACCTCCAATGGGAGCAGCGAATCATGGAAGAGAAGAATAAAAGAACCAAAGCCCTCCTCGCTAAGACCATTGCTGAAAAGTACGGTTAACCCCTCGAAGGTCTTCCTTTCATTCAAGTTCTACCGTGTCGTAGTTGCGCTGTTAAAACCGGAACCGCGTGTTTCTACAGGTCGAAGCAGACGCAAGCCGAAGTGTTGAAACTGAAGAAAATTCAAAAGGAGCTTCAGGTTCTGGATGATGCCGTGTCTACCGATATCGGTGTCCTGAGGAGTCTGATCGAGCAGGCCAGTCTGGAGTATTCTATCGCATGGTATCGCATCCTATTTTTGTTCAACCTGTGAAGTGGGTTCAGGACGTGTGCTTTTAACATGTGATTCAAGTTTAAGTGGAAGAGGATTCGATTAGTGTGATTGCAGCTGGTTGATTCCAGTGCTTGATACTAGTGTCCACGTACACACTGTCTCAGTTATACTTTTATTACTGACACGTAAGTGTACGTGCACTTTGGGGGTTATTTGGATAATGCAGGGAAGCGGGAACTTGTGGAACTAGGAGAGTGTCCCCGGGTTGTGGGTTATTGTTTAGAAGCAGTGCGACCTGGTTTAGGACCCTTTTCTAGAAGTTAATATGGAGCAGTGGAGTGGTGCGCAGCGAGCGTTCACCTCAAAGCCTTTTACAAGAATCTAGATAGTGTGAGTGCTGCTCGAAGGTATTTCAACATCGTTACCGAGTTCCTCATGACAGCAATATTATAAAAGGCGTTCACAGTGAATCCCGTTGTCACCGCTCCACTGCTCCGTTATAACTAATGGCAAAGGGGTTCAAAACGAGGTCGTTCCAAAATGTCCCATTTCCCTCCTCCACCCTGTATATCTATACGTTTGTGTATTTGCCTGCAAGTTTTACATTATAGTTGATTGTCGAAAATGAAAAGCAACAAATATGAATTGAAATGATACTATTTGTTGCCTTTTGTTTCAAACAGCACAAGTAAGACTTATCTTTTTAAATATCATTTAATCTCAGTCAAACCGAGCACCCGAATCCGTTTAGTCCATCAAGGCCAACAATCTATTGAAAGGCCTTCACTTGTCTATTTATTCAGATCAGCTTTATATTGTTTATCATATACATACAGCTAAGAGAGAAAGTGAGGTCGTTTCGGTCCATCAGTCACCGTACGCCCGAATCTATTATTAGACACTTTTTGATCAATTTTGAATCTGAACACTAATTACAAATTCATTCCATTGCCTCCTTTGTATTACTACATTCCTTGAAGTTCTAATGTTGTTAACTGTTCAGGAAGCGGTTGGAAAAGGCCGAGGCCGAGTACGTGGCAGCCAAGCTCGACCTGCACAAGAAGACCGAGTCTAAGGAGCAGCTGACCGAGCACCTCTGTGCCATCATCCAGCAGAACGAGCTGCGCAAGGCATGTAAACTGGAGGAGCTAATGCTGCAGCTGGAGCTTAACACGGAGCAGGAGCCGGCGCAGTCCAAGGCGGACCTGGAGGAGGGGTGTGGCCAGAGAGAAAACCCCGCCCACACCATGCCGGTCAGCAAGACTGAAATCCAAAGTGACAGTCCGATTCAAACAGACTGCACAAATATTAATACAGGGAACGCAGTGAGCGTGACAAGCGAAGGGCAGAAGAAGGAAATGCTCCGAGCGACGGCGAGTGCTGAGGGCTAAACTCATTCTTTATTACACACACACACACACACACACACACACACACACACACACACACACACACACACACTACATCGATAATATGGAAGTACAATTGAACTATTAGTAATGATCGTAGTAGTATTTATTCTGGTGGAGGGGAAAAGAAGAAATTGGGTGCCGGATAAAGGTTTTATCGATATAATAATAAAAAAATGTATATACTCTACAGCATATGCCATCAATTGTAATTTTGCATAACACCATGAGCGATTATCAAACTTTTTTGTTTGACCGATTTCATCAACGCTGTGCTGAAATGCAGTATTTTTTTAAAGTCTCAAGAAGCTCTGACACTACACAATAATTAGGCAGCTCTGTGGGGTGCTTATGCAGCATGCATAGCTGTGACAATTCTGTTAAACAGAGAGAACAACCGTTGTATCCATGTGCAGTTTTCCCCCCATTTCCCTTATGAATTATTTAGCATAGAGAACAGACCCAGGCAGAGTATTTACCCTGCGGTAATGCGATACGCAATAATTTATGGAGATTATTCGCTCCAGGTTCCACAAGAGTGACTTTGAGCCTTGTCGTCTTTTCACCCCCAGTTTGACACAAGGTTCTCCGGTCCAAATTTCACACTCGTTTTTTATCACGATGGAATGTGTAGAGCAGCTGATTGTATAACTTTCGGGGGGGAAACATCAAGGTTTTGTTTTCTGTTTATTAATTAATGATGCAATGGTTCACGTGTTTTCAAAGATTTACTACGTATTTATTTTTATATATATATATATATATATATATATATATATATAAATAATATCAATCACATTTCTACTATTTTTTACGTTTGATACATGTATATAAAATCTTTTTCTTATTATTTGTTGCCTTTTTTTTGTTTTTCTTTTTCTTTAAGCTGCTTAACAGCAGTATTTGTTTTGTGGTGGCAGAAAAATTGCTGTTTAAAGATTTTGATGGTCATTTCTACTCTTTATCCACTACATTTTTTTGTTGTTGTCTATACAGGGTAGACAATTGAGTTTTTTTTTTTTTAATGAGTCTGTCAGCAAGCATATATAGAGCTTGATGATTGTCTTTAGTTGAAACGCAGAGTGAACAGCAGCTTCTTTAGCGATGACCTTTTGTGTCTTACCCTCCATGTGCAGGGTGTCATTGATCGTCTTCTGGACAACTGTCAAGTCAGCAGTCTTCCTCCATGATTGTGTAGCCTGAACCAGACTGAGACACCATTTAAAGGCTCAGAAAACCTTTGCAGGTGTTTGAATTTAATCAGTTGATTAGAGTGTGACACAACGAGTCTCCAATATTGAACTTTTTCACAATATTCTCATTTTCTGATATACTCAATTTTGGGTTTTCATTAGATGTAAGCCATAATCATCAAAATTAAAAAAAATAAACTCTTGAATTATATCAGTCTGTATGATGAATTTATATAATATACAAGTTTTACTTTTTTGTATTGAATTATTGAGGTGTGTGTGTGTGTGTGTGTGTGTGTGTGTGTGTGTGTGTGAGAGAGAGAGAGCGAGCGAGAGAGAGAGAACTATATAATTGCTGTGCTAAGTTGCACTTTTCTGAAAAAAAACAACTACTATACAGTAGATCATCATCTGGTTAAAAGTATGGAAACACCTAGACTTTTGTTGGTTTTTTAAAATCACATGATTGTTCCTTTTGTTTCTATGTAACAAACTCAGTAATTTTAATAGTGTGAAGATCTACTTTGACCAAACAAATGTATATAAATGTGCAGATGTGAATAAAACATGCCAATGGTGTTCTTCACTAATTGGAGATTTTGTTCTGATTTTGTGATACAGTTCATCCCAGATCAGTTACAGCTGTTGTATGGTGAAGTCGGTTTCAATAAGTCGCCTCCAGATTGGTTCGTGTTGGTTCAGCTTTTCTTTCAATCAGAATAAGTCTAACGTTCCCTCTAAAACAACCTCAAATCATTAAGCTTCCATCTTCATGTTTGACTGTGGGGGTATATAAAATGACGCTGCATTCACCAAGGAATGATCCAAACCCATCATCCTGCCAATGTATAATTTGTAATAGATTTCCTTAAAGTTCTTGTGTCAGCAAACTAGGAAATTAAGTGTATTGCAGGTAATATTGTTATTAAATGTAAAAGAAAAACTGACAATGTGAAACATTTTAACTGAATAAAAGCCTCCAGTGTTTTCCCTATGACAGTATAGGCATTGTTCAATGTTTGTGTGTTTTTCTATTGGTCTCACAAGGGATGCCTGTGTTTCTAAAATATTGTGAACTTACATTATATGAGCTGTTTCTTCTGTACATCTGCCTGTACTTCTTTTTCCCTGATGGGTTTGTGTTGTCTTTTGGTTAAGGGACATTTTAAGATCTGTTCTATGGATCTGTTTCTTCTTCTAAGCAGAAATTGTTGTTACAACAGATTGTGAGCATTTCACACCATATTGTGTGTGTTCTTAGAGGGTTCTTTGCCACACATTTTTGTATGAAAGAAAAGTCTCAGTTTCTACATTCTGGAGTGTTTTACAATCTGATATCACTACGAATGAGGCTCAACTGATACATACAGATAACACATCGGTGGTCTCTTACATCAACCAATAGGGGGTTATGTACTTTCGCCTCCTTTACAAGCTGGCACAACAGATCCTCCTGTGGGCCCAAAGAAGGCTGCTCTCGCTGAGGGTAGTATACATCCCAGGGTGTTTGAATCAAGGAGCAGACACCCATTCGAGGCAAAGGCCAAGGCCCAGGGAATGAAGGCTCCATCCAAAAGTGAAGCACATATGGAAAAGACTTTACAGAGAACAAATAGACCTGTTTGTGACTCAAGAGACGTCGCACTGTTCCCTCTGGTTCTCCCTTACTCAACCAGCCCCTCTTGGGCTGGACGCCATGGTATAAACATGGCCAAGGCTCTACGCTTTTCCCTCTGTAGTGCACCAGTTAGGTCACCAATTAGACCCAGTTAACAGGCCGGTTGGCACAGTGCTGGGACTCTCTGCGAACAAGCAGACCCTCAGCAGGTGGATTGTGGATGCTATGTCATCCTCTTATGTGTCCTCTGGTCTCCCTGCACCTTTTGGGCTCAGAGCTCACTCCACTTGGAGTTTGGTAGCCACTGAAGCCTTGTCTTCTGGATTGTCCCTCAAGATATCTGCAATGCCTACCCTTGTAGACCAGCCCATGTAGACGGAACCGGGGTTACATAGGTAACCTAGAGACTTTCCTGCCCAGAGGTGATGCCACAAACCACACTTTTTGGTGTTGCCTAAAATGTGGTGTAGTGACCCACAATTGTACTGTACTGTATCCCACATTAAGACACAATGGTATACTTAAGGTGATGACTGCTCTCACTATTTGATGGAACATCCTGGAACACTTTTCCCAAGCCGTCACAAATGTGCAAAACAGTGTGATACCATTCTAGTTATATATATATAACTATATGTCCATGGGTTTATCCACCTGCAGAGTGTTCCATACCATGTCCAGAACATATCTTGCAGTTATATGGTCTTGTATACCGAAATTGTCCTCACCCACTTTAAAGCCTGTCTGCCACCAACTCTGAACCCATACCAATTTGCCTATCGCCCAAATAGGTCAATCGAGGATGCCATTTCCACGGTACTTTATTCGGCAATCACACTCACGTTCCCATTCACATCAATGCTGCTGCTGTTGAGGCTGTACCCAGCTTTAAGTTCCTTGGAGTCCACATCTCTGAGGATCTCACCTGGTCTCTGAACTCTTCTATCCTGATCAGGAAGGCACAACAGAACCTGTTTTTTTTAAGAAGACTTAAAAAGTGCCCATCCATAACATTTGCACTACTGTACATTCCACCCATATTTACACTTTATATACTGTATCATACATACATTAATACTTATACATAACTATATTATGTTAGTTAAGTATATTCAATCAGATTCATATCTTCTGACATGTCTGCCTATGCATAATCTTTGCACACTATATTGTATATTACTATATATACACATATATTATTACCTACTGCACCTTCTGTACAATAATCACCCTAATCCCTGTATATATGGACCTCATACACTATCTTACTCTTACTCACACAATATCTTACTCTTATTTATTGTAAATAGGACACTTATGCACTTCTGGTTAGATGCTAACTACATTTCATTGGCTCTGTAAATGTACCTTGCACAAGGACAATAAAGTTTAATCTAATCTAATCATCTTGAAAGCTACAGGACATGGAAGATAATATGTTTAGATGCTCACAGCAAAGAGGTCAATTTAAATAATTATCAACGATTGTTTAAACAGCTTGACTAAAAACCATCTTGTCCCAGTCCATATAGACCTCTACATAGAGATCTTTGAAAATTGAAATTGAAATTGAAGAGACAATATTCTTATAGAATAAAGACAGTCAGGTTTTAAGTCAAGGATCTTGGAGCTCTCTCAATGTTCATTAGGAATGCAACATATAATATGCCCCACTTTTGCTATTTCACTCGATTTATCTGCTGTCAAGTGAAAATGAAAAAAGAATCACGCTGAGAATCTTCCACACAATTTTTCGAACATCGGCCTGCGTATGTCTAAATACAAAGCCGACATCTCTCCGTCTGTAGACCATAACACAAGTAGTGTAGCTCTTTAAAATATCATATGAACAAACGTATGTTTACACCTGACCTTCATATCTATAGATGAGCATTCCCCAACCTTTCACCACAATGTTGTTAGCAATGATTTGCTTATAATGTCTCAGATTTCCCGTTTTTGAAAGGGCTAAGCCTGTTCAAGGATCATTCTGGGCACAAAGCGAACCCATGAATATATAGCTTGCCAAGATTGGTGTGGAAGAACTTAAGTTCCTTCACAGAACCCTGACCTCAACCCTAATGATCGCTTTTGGAATGAATTGGAATGCTGATTGTATGCCAGACCTTCTTGCCCAGCATATGTTCCACCATCAGTTCCTGACTTCACTAATGTGCTTGTGGCTGAATGGGCAAATCCCTACAATCCCATTCCAAAATCTAGTGGAAATCCTTCCCAGAAGAACAGAGGTTATATAAAAAGGGGACAAAGTCTGGTATGGCATATTTAAAAAAACACATATAGGTGTGATCCACAAATGTTTAGCCATATACTATATGACAGCTAAACACTGTCCCTTTCACAACCTTCATTCCTTGAGAATATATTGTGGTTTTAGTAAAAATTACAGAAGTAAAGAAAGCATGCCTGAAAGAAATTAAAATATGTTTCTGTGCATCCATCATCTTCACATTGCTTACAATTTCATAGCCCACTAAAGCACATACTGTAAATATAACAGTGACAGGTATAGCATAGCCTTGGCTCACGTCCACAGGGTAGAGGAAGAGCACACTTCATTAAAGCCAGTAGTAAGTTTTCCATGCACTTTGGGCTATGGCAGAGTGAACTCCTTTATAAAAGTCTATGACCAATGCAACAGATCTTTCACCACGTGAGAGTCATTTTATTTACCTGCAGTCTATAATTGTAAATATAAGTTAGTGCTGGAGTTATGAACACTTCAGGCTGAAGAGCAGTGGGCTTACTGTCTGATTTGAGCAGTACTTGAGTATTTGACTCGTATTGAATGTATGCTCACAGATGCACTAGTCCTCAACACCAAGACATACTAGAGACAAGCCAAAAACAGTTGATCTGTGAGATTTTATTTCCTAAAATACAAATCAAATTGTACACCGAAACACTGCATTAACCATCAACACAACAACCTCTTTAACATGCCAGAATGAAACAAATATCCAACAATATGGTAAAAAAAAAGACATAGTAGTAAAGCAATCTTTCGAAAAAGGATCTTTAATTAACATTGACAGTATAATGTCACAAAGTAGAAGAGCTATTAGTATTCAATGGAGAAATAAAATTGACTCTTCTGCAGAACGAATAAGCTGCCGTGAAAAATGTAATTGGTAATGGTGGTTGTCATTTCAAATATAGTTGAGAAAAAAGTATATCTATTGAATCATTAATGTAGTTGAGTAGAGAGTGAACATTGCTTATATCTTTGATACTCAGTAAAACTAGACAGCAGACAAAAATGACAAGTACATTTACTCAAACACTTTACACCACCAATTTATGACCATTTAGGCTTTGAAATATTGTATTAAGGCTTGAATTTCTAATGCTAATTGAGTATAATTAAGTACTAGATTTAGAGCATTAAAACCTGGTATTTATGTCCTAATTCTTCTGGTTGGGTCATTTCAAAATTTCATCCAACGTGCATAGTTTGGGGTCAAGCAGATTCACGATTGGAAGACCATCATACCTCACTGCATACAAAAGCTAAAGGTAGGTGGCCTCATTCTTTTGAAAACCACAAGTGTGGTAAACAGATTGTGATCAACAGCCTCATGTTCGGGAGAACATCAGACAATTTCTATCAAAGATGAGGTCTTGATAGACATTTATGGATGAAAATTTGTCTGGCAGCTTTCAGACACCAAAGATCACCTGTTTCTAACCAAGCCTCGGTTGTTTTTAAATGGTTGGCACTGTTTGCAGAAGTGCTAGCAGGAGTCTTTCAAACTCTATTAGACATGCTAATACAAGAGTGAAACAAGTTCCTACAAGATCCTAGCTAGGACAGAGCAAAGACAGAACTATGTGTTATCTTAAAAGCTGTGCTATTTGCGTATTGTAGTATCTAGCAGCTGCAGCTAATGCAGCATATGGATTTTCGCTATCTGCATGTGTAGCAAATGTAAAAAATCTGATACTCATTGTCACAGGAATCCCACATATTTAAATGCTAACATATACTGGCATACGTCTCATATGTGGTCTTGTGCCACATGTGTCTAGAAAACAATGATATAAATCAGGATATATTACATTTAAGGCATTTGGCAGACACACTTATCCAGAGCAGCTAACAATTATCTTGTTTATCCAACAGAGCTGATGCAGGTTAAGGAGCTAGCTCGAGGGCTAAACTCACATATTTCCAATCAAATGTCCAACTACTGAGCTTGCACTTTCCTGTTCACCCTTGTCAACATGAAATACGTCTCATGTTAAAATGATAAACAAAATACTTTTATAACATTTTTATTTATAAGCATAACCTGTCAGCATGATTGACCAGCATGTGTCATCTTTCTAACAAAGTCATATGGACATTTCATAACAGCACTGAGTGTCCAAATGCATTAAACACCACCACTGAATGTACAGTAAGACCTGCTCTCAGGGTTTTGACCTGTACACTGTATAGAACAATACACAATACAAACACTGTTTGTTTCATATTTTCTAACAAATGAACACTAATATTTGAAGTAAATATAAAACATAAATATAAAAATAAATTTTTTTTATGTCAATATAAATTATTCGAGTTTGTCCTGTGGCATGCATAATGCACTCTCTCCACATGATGGTGGTTAAAGGACAAATCTGTGCTGAATTGCATTAAATATGTTTCTATTGAGGTATTTAGAAGGGGTTATGTGGTTCTGCAGTTCATTTGTTTGCTTGTGAAAAACTGCGGTTGTCTGCCATGTTGATTTCACTGGTGGACATTTCTAGGGCAATGTCACAATCATGTTTAATAGCATTAAAAAAAAGAATAAAACAAAGAGACAATGTTATGGTTCTGACTTTTTTCAGTGTCATATTAAAGAGAATAGAATAAAGGTGGAGACTGCAAAACATTTATCTTAACGTTACAGAGTTACGGCAAAGTTACTTGATACTTGACCTAGTTGTACATGAAATGACAAGCATGATGGTGAAAATGGTGATATCATGAGAGCTGTATGAACAGAGTCTACAGATCAATCACTTTCTTTAGCTTTAGCAAGCACATTTCCTCTGTCAGCAAGGAGTCACATAGCATTGTAGGTGATATAGAACTGATCAATCAGAATTTATTAAATAAACTTTGTATGTCACTGAGGATTGTCTTAATTACAAACAGTGATATGCATGTTGTTTAGGCTTTAGGTTTCTTATAATGCTCCATAGTGCTATACACCCACCATTCACATTAATTGGATCATCTGTACACCTGAATGCACAGGGCAGTTTTCTAATCAGCCAATCATATAGCCGTTAAGTTCATATGTCCTGATTTTGGGGTAATACATAATAATTAGGAGACATTAGTCATAACTATGACAAGATATTGTATATCTAAAGGTGTAATCATAGGATTGTTTTGAGGAAAAAAAAAAAGTCTTTTCATGTCAATTCTAAAATATAGTCCTATGATAAAAATATATGGAAGCTCATTAGTAGAAGTCATTTATTCTAAATACTGTCATACAATAATTGTCTAATACATTACATTTTCTATTACACTTTATGACTACATAAACAGTTCCACCCTTAGAACATATAACTCTTTTATATAATTACTGGTAAGAAAATAAGAAAAAAATCTAAGATATTGTATATCTAAAGGTTTACTCATACAAACTCAATACAAGCTCA
The DNA here is from genome assembly GCF_014805685.1 of Silurus meridionalis. Lineage (NCBI taxonomy): Eukaryota > Metazoa > Chordata > Actinopteri > Siluriformes > Siluridae > Silurus > Silurus meridionalis. The sequence continues at coordinate 8,226,538 of NC_060906.1, read as the reverse complement.
ATAAAAAAAAAAGTCATTGTTTCATGTCAATTATGAAATATAGTCTTATGATAAAACCATATGGAAGCTCATTAATAGAAGTCATTCATTCTAAATACTGTCATACAATAATTACAAGATTCAAAAACGGGCATAAGTCAAGATTCCACGCATTTTAGAATTATGGCAGGGCATTTATATTTATGGCATTTGGCAGATGCCTTCATCCAGAATGACTTGCAGAGGTGCTTTGAAGTCTCTATCAATAAATACATCCTGATACACGTTCACTAAAACATTAACTTAAAACACAATACCCAAAAATATATTTTATAACTGGGAGAAATGGGCTTTCATACTGTGGCAATTCTTTATAACATCTTTTTCCAGATGTTCAGCTCATTTTTTTATTGTGTTGTGTAGGTAAGGTTGATCCAATCTGTTGGAAACATAACTATCTTATGATAAAAGCATATGGAAGCTCATTACTAGAAGTCATTTATACTAAATACTGTATTACAATAATTACAAGATTAAGGATAAAGGACATAAGTATATATATATATATATATATATATATATATATATATATATATATATATATATATATATATATGATTCTCTCTATGGAAATTCCGAAGCCAGTTGTTGAGCATGAAAATTAGAACAAATTAACATTGAACTCATTACAGAGTTGAGCTCGTGCATGGTTTGTCTATAGGTGAAAGAACCATTGAATTGGTTCTGCATCTCTGATCTATTTAACTTTATGACTACATATGATTTATTTCATTAGATTGTAATTTACATAATTATTGTAACCCAATTATTTGTGATACATTTGCACTTTCTTTCACGGTCTTTTTCTATTCTATTCTATTCTATTTAGACATATATGTATTAATTTATATGTAGTCATTTGTTTTGTCAATAAACTACTTTAAAATTTAAATTCGAGACAGGGAAAGAGTGTGTGTGTGTGTGTGTGTGTGTGTGTGTGTGTGTGTGTGTGTGTGTGTGTGTGTGAGAGAGAGAGAGAGAGAGAGAGAGAGAGAGAGAGAGAGCTCTGCAGCACTGCAGCTGATTTATGTAGCCCTGCGTGACCCAGACAGGTTGAAAAAAGACTTGAAAGATGAGAAGTCTGAACAAAAATGTCTCGATCAACTTTTACGACAGTCCCATGTGAAGCCCCGAGTTCTGCACACTGCAACCTGCTTTAATTCAGACCTTGTCAAAATGTTGCAGCTTAGTCCAACTGAAGTGAGGTATCATGAAATGCATTAGAAATCATTTTCTGATAAACACAGCAGTAATCGCTCCTAGTCAAATGCTACTAATTTCCACCTAATGAATTCTTATTCTAATAGCTACACATTTTCACTCTATGCATTCTTATTTGAATTATTTTAATGTATGAATGACATCGATTTGTTTGATTTGAGTCAAAATATGAACGATCAAACAAATAGCAAAATATGAAGCTTTAAATGATTTTAACAAAAGAAAACTGGTCAGGAATTGAGCAGGAATTTACAAATAAATAGATCTGTTCCTGATCTAGTAATCCTGGTTCCAATTCTTAGCTTGTTATGAGCTGCATCAGGTGTGTGGCACAACAAAATAATGAGAAGACTTTGACTATACCTCTGTGTGCATGAAGACTTTTCGAAGTCAGTATTTTTTTAGTGCATGGTGTACATAAATGAAATGAGTA